>NC_087154.1:22384526-22427026 GCF_035594125.1 Scylla paramamosain
GTGGCAGTGACGGCGACGGTGATGGTAGAGGTGTGGGTGGGATGAGGATGGTGATAAAAAGTTATGAGAACTGTAGGTAGATTGACTGACTGACTGATTGACTGACTGAATGAATGACTGATTGACTGACTGATTGACTGACTGAATGACTGACTGATTGACTGATGGCAGCGCAAGAAAGGAGTCACATTGAGCCGCAAGAGGCAATCGTAATCTCTCATCTGATAAAGTAAACTATTCCTCGTGAAGACGTAAAAATCTCCCGCGCAGCCTCACAAACAGTGCTAAGCCTCAGTGAGTCACAATAGCGGAATCTTCCTGAAATAGACATCCCGGCTGTGTGAGGGCGGCGAGGCAGCAGCAGGAAGCACCTGAGTCAGCAAGGACCCAGGATAAACAGGCGGCCGTCCACTACCACTACCACCACCACCACCACCACCACCACTACCGTGAATTATTGCTCAGTGTTTTAAGAGGACCAAGTGAAACCGCGCACATCTTCTCCCTTCCTCCCTCCCACCCTCCCTCCCTCCCTTACCTCACTCTCCTTCTTCTCCCCGCCCTTACTGATGCTCTTTCTCTTCCTCCTCTCCTCATCTTTCTCCTCCTCCTCCTTCTTCTCCTCCTCTGTCACGATACATCTGTTTCTCCTCAACTGTGGTGTGTTTGTCTTCAAGATGTTTTCTCTCGTGTATATTTGATTTCTTCATTCATAATTTCTACATCTAAATGTTTTCTCTCTTGCATTTCCTTCGTTATTTTCATTAATGACCTTCTATCACAGATGGAGAGAATATGTTTTTTCCTGTTATTGTTCGTTCTCTCTCTCTCTCTCTCTCTCTCTCTCTCTCTCTCTCTCTCTCTCTCTCTCTCTCTCTCTCTCTCTCTCTCTCTCTCTCTCACCTGCCCCTCGGTGTCCTGCCCGTGGTGTCCAATTTTTTCCCAATGACGTAATAACAATGACGTAATAACAGGCGTCCGTCGATAATGCAGTTTATCGCCTGTATGCCAAAATATGGGGGAAAATTGTATATTTTTTTAAGGTATAAATTTTGGCAGCGTGCAATTAGTTAATGTTGCAGAAATTTGCTCGTCCACTTTATTAATTTAGGGAGCCCCGGAGGCCTCTCTGGCTGGGCGTGAGTTGCGTGGTGATTATGTCATCTATTTATATATATTTTCTAAGCAGCGTGAAATTTTTTCCTTAAATATGCAGCGATCTTTGCTTCCAGTGGCCGTCGTGCCGTCCCATAGCCATTACGTCTCCCCTTCTTACACGCTATCGTCCCCTATACTGCTTACCAGATTTTTTTCTGTTTTATCCTATGCCATCCTCTCTTTTTCCTGTCCCTTCCAAGCCTATATTTCCCTGTCTGAGCCTAGGATATCCTGTGCCCAGCCTACCATTTCCTGCTCTGACCTAAGCTATCTTTCCTTAACCCTACGCTCACTTCCCTTTCCGTTCTCATTCCTTGCCATGCCTACCCTTTCCCAGCCTCGCCCAAACATCGTCCTTCTTTTCCCAGCTTCCCGCAGCCGAGCGCCTCTTCTCACAGCAAGAGAGGTTGACTGGTCACTACTAATTCCAGCTTTATCCTCAATACAAACAAATTCAGCTGTGTTATCCTTTGGCGTCCCTCATGAGCGGGTAATGACACGGAGCTACTTTGATGCTTCCGTACCATCCAAACACTAGCTCTCCCGCCCTTCCTTTCCCTCGGCCTCTTCCCCTCTCATCCCTTCCTTCGCTCCCCGCCGCCTTTCCCCTCCCCACACTCTGGGGTCCCCTTTGGCGGCCACCTTTGAAGCCGCCAAGTCAGCCAGAATCACTGGGGATTACACAGGGTCCCGCGAAAGGCCTCCACTGTCCCGATCCACAGGCATCCTGGGCTTCGGTTTCCCCCCACGTCGGTGTTCGGCCGCCCACCCATCACTCTGGGTCCCGCAGTGGGACTCAACCTTCATCGTATCGTTGTAACCTTAGAGAAAGAAGTAAGAACACATGTACATCAGGAACAGAGCACTCCTAGGCTTACGTAATGCCAAATGGCACGCATTATAAAGCGAGAGACTCATAAACGTCAGGAGCGTTCACGGTAACACGCGCCGATCCCTTGGAAGTGCCATTGGATCCCTTAAGTAAACAGGAGCGAGCTGCTCCTCTGTTGACCCTCCTCGCCCCGGCCTGGCCTCACACACAGTACATGGGCGCTGAAACGATTATCCTGTATTTCTCCCTCTCGCCCACTCTCCTTTCACTTGATGCACCGGCTGAGTACTCGCTGTCAAAATAAGAGGGAAGGAAGTCACGGTGTTATGGGAGGTTTCCGCCTCACACGGGCACACTATCTGCTATCTTAGGGAAGACGGGCCTCTTCGCTGCTCCGCGGCGATAAATATAGCGGCATAATGATGGGGTGGGCTAAGCAGACAAACAGTGATATCTAAGCTGCCTTGTAGTGGGTCCCGCGTGCTGGCGAGGGCCCGTTTGCGCCACAAGGGGCCGGTGATGGAGGCGAGGCTGGCCTGTTTATTCGGAGTTCAGGGTAATTAGGATTTCAAAGCCAACATTTCTACCCTATAATTGCACCACTGGCATTAGATATTTTTGCAAACTTAATAAAACGATAGCAGTGTTTACTTTCGCTGGCAATTCAATTTTCACATTTTGTGTATTTTCTTTACTAAATGAGACTTCATCAATTAATCACAAACATCACCAAAATTAAATAATAACGTGAGGATTTCGTCAACATAGTCGTCCCAAGAGAATCTTTCCCCAATCTCTCTCTCTCTCTCTCTCTCTCTCTCTCTCTCTCTCTCTCTCTCTCTCTCTCTCTCTCTCTCTCTCTCTCTCTCTCTCTCTCTCTGTCTGTCTGTCTGTGCATTGCTCGCTCCCAACACACTGACTTCACGCATACGAGAGCCTTCAAGTCATAGTCACGAACGAGTATCTTAAATCTTGAGTTTGCCTGGGGAAGAGGCTTGCTGGAAACATTTATATTAACAAGAGAGGCTCAGGGCATGACCACACACACACACACACACACACACACACACACACAGGGATCGAAACTTACCACGTCACCTTCCACATAAGGGAATCATGAAACAAAAAATATATAAAAATCTCCCACAATGCATTCAGTAACCCCCCTCCAGCCTGGTGATGTCTGGGAGCCTACGTGCCATTACTTGGTGTGCTTGCGTGTTGCTCCCTCCGCCTCCCACTCCACCACAACGGCCCAAAATATACGTGTGTACATGTGTATTCCGATGATTGTTTATTATTCAGACATGCAGTGTATGAAGGGACGTGTCTCGCTGGCCGGCATGTTGGCACACACCGGGGAGATGTGACTGTCCGGTGTGTGGCTGGGGAGAGGTTGGGAAGGGGGGAGTGAGGGAGGAGGAGGAGGAGGAGGAGGAGGAGGAGGAGGAAAGAAGAGAGAGAGAGAGAGAGAGAGAGAGAGAGAGAGAGAGAGAGAGATTTTCTTTATTGGCCACACGTATTATATATGATATACATATATACAAGAAAACATATAGCCTAGGTCCAGTGATCCAAGGCTCTTCTATGGCCCTTCTAATTAATCATTTTTACGAGCAAAAGCTGAAGTGTGCCGTTAGCCTATTAATAATAATCAATATAGCAATGAAAACAATTATACAATATAGAAAATTAACAAAAAATACAAGAAATAAATCTATATCTATCTATCTATCTATCTATCTATCTATCTATCTATCTATCTATCTATCTATCTATATATATATATATATATATATATATATATATATATATATATATATATATATATATATATATATATATATATATATATATATATATATATATATATATATATATATATATATATATATATATATATATATATTGTAGCGTTAGGGCAATCCACAGGCGAGCAATGTGTTGCAACATTTATTGTAGCGTTCCAACCTGTGGGTCCAGGATAAATCAGCCCGATACCAAATCATGGTAAAATCATATGAGCGTAGAAACACTAAAAATACAAAAATAATCACTACATAACATGATCAGACCTTGAATAGTTCCCATGTACCTCATAGTATAATAAGTACAGAAATCACAAAAATATCTCTGCAGTTCACAATATGATAAACCTCCCAAACAATGGATAAATACCCTGTGTGACTCACATCATTATAAAGCTCAGAAAATCCTCATACATATCACTGTAAATCATAGCATGACAAAAATCACACAAATACACAATAACCATAACACTCACAACATTGCCAGCGTCAGTTGTGTTGAAAATACTATGGCGTGGAATCCCCAACAGCCGGATACGTCACTGGTGCTTTGATAATTGATAGGTAATCCACTGACGTCTCACTTTCATAACCCTACAAACCACAGACATGTCAATATCTCATTCCCTGATCATATGATTAGTATAATTTAATAAACACAATCATAGGCACTAATAACCCATGATTGATAACAAGTGGTACAGAAATAATGTTGAGCACATGAAGCAAATTGTAACTACTATGAAGATAACCCTGAACAATAATCATGTAAAGGTTATAACACTTACAGTCTATAGAACAGGAGGGGCGACCTTATTCCCGAGTCCTACGAGGGAGACCCGTAGCTAGCAAACCGTCTCCACTTGTCTCACTCTCCTGTCTGTCAGTGTCTATATCAGGCCGCGCGGGCCTCCACAACAACCGTGTGCCACTCCGCATAAACTATACTCTTTAACAAATCCATTGTAGTCTACTTATACAGTATTTTTATCACATCAAATATCAAATACACAATTTACGGACAAATACATACATAGTTGGTGTAAACTCGTTCAGCATACAATAAGAAGTATATTAAGAGAAATAAAACAAATAATATTGGAACCATACCACTGACGGGTAGCACGAACGTAAAATAAACTTAACTTAACATGCGCATAATCATGTTACACTCCCCACCCCAAGAAAAAGAATTAAAATTATTGTTCTTCGATCGGAAGTATCAACACAAGTTTGTGGACAGATCTGTTAACCTTTATATCTTGATGACCCTTATACATGCTATTTCCGCTTTGTAACTTGTATCTAATTTGTACATCTCTAACCTTACCATCAGAACTCGGTAAAACTTGACACACTTCAGCAAGTTTCCAATGCCCTTTCAAATTATTACTATCCTGCACCAAAACAATATCTCCCACTCGGAGATTTCTTTTCTCACAATGCCATTTTTGTTGTACAATTAATGTTGAAAAATAATGCATCATCCATTTCTTCCAGAAGGATTTTACAATTGCATTGATGAACCTTTGGCGAGTCCTTGTGTTTGTACTGCTGTCAAATACACCTTCTGGTGTGTGTACACTTGCACGCCCTAGTATTAGATCATTTGGACAAAGATAAGATCCCTTAGTACAGTCTGAACCATTTTTCATACCTATTGGTCTCTCGTTCAACATATTTGCAATCTCAAACATTGCTGATTGTAATTCACCAAATGTCAATGTACTGTCACCTATTACTCTGGTCATAACTCTCTTCACCAATTTTACCATAGCTTCTGAGCACCCATTCTCCCATGGAGCATCAGCAGATTTTGTAAATTTCCACTCCATACCGCCTTCTCGGCTAAATTGTGATAATTTTTCCTGGTCTTGAGTCAAGAAACAAACTTCTTTACTTGCCAATTTGAGTTGTGAACCATGGTCGGAATACATTGAGTGAGGGAAGCCTCTGATGGCTGTAAACCTACGAAGAGTAGTGATGAGACTGTCAGTATCATACCCTTCTACTAAGTCAACATATGATGCTCTTGTGCTGAGACAATTTACTACAACACCATACACCTTTTTTTTACATCTTCCTTTGACTGTATCC
The DNA here is from genome assembly GCF_035594125.1 of Scylla paramamosain. NCBI lineage: Eukaryota > Metazoa > Arthropoda > Malacostraca > Decapoda > Portunidae > Scylla > Scylla paramamosain. The sequence goes on from NC_087154.1 coordinate 22,390,422, forward strand.
TTAATCATTAATGGGCCAAATAGATCAAGAGCAGAATGGTAAAAGGGAGGTGAAGGTTTCAACCTTTCTTCTGGTACTGGTCCCATGCTTTGTCCAATCACTTGTTTTTCTAAACGTCTGCATGTCACGCAGCGAGATTTAACTGATTTGATTAACTTTCTAGCTTGAGGAATCCAAAATTTAGCCTGTAGTTTACATAGAGTAGATTCAATCCCTCCATGGTCTTTATCATGAATATCCTTAATGCACACCTCTGTGAGTCTATGTTTAGTGGGAAGTAGAATGAAAGCTTCATTATTGTAATTATTCTTCAGCCATGCAGCAATTCTTGATCCTACATATATTATTCCATCCTTACAAAATGGACCTAACCGCTTGAACCTTTTTTCCCAGTTGTCTGTTAAAGAAATCTGGGCTCTTTTGATCCATAATATTTCTGCTTGTTTAAGTTGATCTACTGTTGGTGATGCCAGGATTCCCTTGAAAGAACGCGCATGAAGGGCATTCAAAACTCTTGCAGTGACTCCTATAATTTTGCGGTATGAATTAAATCTGTCTATGTCAAACATATTGCAGTCATTAATATGCCAGTTGTTTACTTCAGCTGTGTTAATGATGGACTTTATCTCTGGTGTTGGAGAGATTGACTTCATGGGCCATTGAGAAAATGGTAATTCTAAGAAAGTGGGTCCACACTGCCAGCATGACGTTGGACCCATATCAACAAATTTACTTGAACGGGTCATTAGGTCAGCTATGTTTACTTCAGTCGAGATCCAGTGCCATTCATTACTCAAGGAGCTTTCTTTTATTTCTACAATTCTATTTGCAACATAAGTTCCAGCCTTAATATTGTGTTTTGTTATTTGTGAAAGCACAATCTCAGAGTCAGTAAAGTGGTGAACATGATCAAATCTGATGTTAGTTTCGTTCATTATTGTATTGCGGAGGCGAACACTAAGAACTGCACTGGACAACTCCAGTCTGGGAATAGTCTGTGTCTTAATTGGTGCGAGTCTGCTTTTGGCTGCAAGTAGCTTTGATTGATACTTATCTTTCCCAACACGCCAACGTGCATAAGCACACGCAGAATATGCTAGGGTGCTCGCATCATTAAACAGTATCAGGGTTGGTTCAACTAATTCAGCATTACAAATGCATCTAGGCAATTTAATAGTTCCCAATTCATGCATATCATGACAGAATTTGTACCATTTCCCTATAAATTCCTCAGGTAAAGGATCATCCCAGTCTAATTTCCGTCCATTCTCATCAATGTACTCAATGATTTGTCTCATCAACAGTTTACCACGTAAAGTCACTGGTGTAACAAACCCCATGGGATCAAATATTGTTGATATGTAACTAAGAGCCTTTCTTTTAGTTAGTGGATTTTGTGGTTCATCGGAATTACTCTTAACTTCAACACTGCAAGTCTGTTTACACGTACTTTTCATTTTCATCTTGAAACTTATTTCATCTTCTACAGGGTTCCATACTAATCCCAGAACCTTTTCTCCTGGTATACCTGACAAGTCCACATCATTTCCAACTTGGGTCTTCCCACTTATGATCCACTCCTTCATGTGAAAGTTTCCACGGTTCAGAATAAGCTCAACATCCTTTATGATCTGACTAGCCTTCTCTGTATCATTCATGCTATGTATGATATCATCCATGTAACTATCTTGCACAATTACGTTGGCTGCTTCAGGGAATTCCTCCTTGCATTTCTCAGCTGTTTGTCTCATAGCAAGTATAGCAATAGCCGGACTACAAATGTCTCCAAAGGGAACTGCTGTGAGGGCATAGTGGTCTGGGGCCCGATCCTCAAAGTCTCGCCAAAGAAACCTGTGTACGTGACTGTCAAATTCAGATAACCTGATGCTATTAAACATCTTGGCTATATCTCCAACAAATGCTATGGAACCTTCTCTGAATCTAAGTAAAAGACCAAAAAGACTGTTCATTACATTGGGACCCTTAGCCCAATAATTATTCAGCACATGACCATTATATGAGGCAGAAGCATTAAATACAATGCGAGTAGGGGTGGAAGCTGAACTTTGTTTCAACACCTCATGATGAGACAAATAGTGCACTGGACCTTTGTACCAATTTAACTCCTCCCTATTTAGTTTTCTAGCAACACCTCTCTTTAACATGTCATCAATTTGTACCTTGTAATTTTCTGTTGACCTACTGCCCAACTTCTTCAGTCGCTTTTCCGTACCTTTAAGTTTCATTAGTGCTACCCCAAAATTATTCGGCAAATGATGTGGATCTTTAATCCAAGGGTAATGTACAGTCCAGGTCTTCTCTTTCTCCTGATATTCAAGTCCACTGAGAATCAATTTCATTTCTTCTTCTTCCTTTACAGTTATGTGCGTCTCTCTATTGCAGTCTTTACAGTTAATGCAATTGGTACATTTGGGTCTACAATTTGTGCCTAGGTGATCCATTGCAAACAAATTATCTATATCCTCCTTAAAAGTTCTACAGATCTCCCCTTGAATTTCAAAAGTGTTAGATGTTAAGGACATGTGGTTTACTTGAGCCACATAGTGCTCTGTATATTCATTTTTGAGTTCTGGGTGCGATCCTCTGACACAATAGCCGAAGGGACCTTTCATGAGTTGCAATTTCCCTACAGTTTTAACAGTTGTAGGAATGATGTCACAACTGTCAGCACCAATCAAAAGATCAACTCTCCCATGAGGACGGAAAATATGCATTGACTGAGAAACTCCTAACTGAGAAAGAATTATGTCCATAGGGACTGGATTAACTTCTGAAGTGATTTCATCCATTCCTACACATTGTATTAAATATTGTTTACCTGTCTCATCTACAAGAGGCATTTTATACATTTTAGTGAATACAGTATCACTTACATTTCCAACTGTTGTCATAGTGATGTTATATGGTGTGCCACATAATCCTAAGTCCCGTGCTTTGCGATGAGTCACCAAGCTACTTGTACTGCCGGGATCAAAAAGAGTTACTAATGAGTCATCTTTACAGTTAACTTGACCAATCATCAGCAAAGTACAACCATCTGACTTGTTGGTGTGAATATTAATATCATTTTGATAAAGCAAATAGTGAAGTCTCGGATGATGTGGCTTACCACAAACATTACCATTTCCTAACTTCATGTAGCAACTGCGTTTTTCCTGACAATCCTTAGAACTGTGTCCCATTGCCAAACAGTGAAAACAAACATGGTTCTTCCGTAAAACCTCCATCTTGTTTGAGGGTTCCAAATTATGAAATGTGTTACAGCGACTGATAGTGTGCGAATCAGAATTGTGATACCAACAAAAGTTGGGGTTTCCGTAGTTTTGTCTATGACGTCCAACCTGTGAACCCCCACTAGATAGTGTTTGAGTGAACTTCTGCATTATACTTTCCATGTTAGCCTGATGTTCTGCTTGTTGAAGTTGCAACTTTTGCAATGTTCTCATAATTTGACTGTCATCCTCTTTTACCTCTACACTATGAACAGTAGCCTTGGAATTATGTGACCTCTTACGAACATCTTTGTCTATATAATCAAGGACATTCTTTTCTTCCTTCAAATACTTTAACAACTCAGGAAAAGCATTTACTTTATTTGACAGATTTTGGTAGATCTTAGTCCACTCTCTTTTTTGTTGGGGTGGAAGTATTTTCTCAATTAAGCTTATCACAATTACAGTGGACATCTGTACTTCTAAATTATTTTTACTCATGTCAGTCCAGCACTTTTCTATGACTTCCACGGTTTCTACAAATTTACCAGTATTGCCTTCAGCAATTGGCTTTAATTCTTGCAGTTGGTTGATAACAGTATCTGTCAATCTAACTGGATCAGCATACCTTTGGTCAAGACGACGGAACATTTCCTTGTAATCATCATCTACTCCATGTACTACACTTAGCGCTTCACCTGATAAGCACTGTTTTAAGGCAAAGGCATTTTCCCCATAATTGACAGTCATTATTTTATCATAGTTGCTGCGAAATGTCTGGTATTGGCGTATGTCACCTTCAAATTTAGGAGGTTCTATTGGCTTCACCTTAACCTTAGTTGCACTATCTGTTAAGGCTGTCTCCTTTTCCTTTTTACATAGCTGTAATAAAGTCTCACAAGCACCTGTCTTCAACAATTCTGCCTGAACTATATACTGTTCTTCATTCTTAAGTTTTCCATTAAAGTCCTCCTCCTCTTGATCACTCTCACATAATGCGTCCATCACATCCTCGTGTCGTCTCTCGAGTTCCCGAAAAGCGTCCTTTACTTCCTCATAATAATCCTCAATAATGCTAGATGGCTTACCCTGCTTCACTTGCTCAGAGAGTAGGTTACACTTCCTAGTTAGCTTTCCACGGGCTGTCCCTCGTAGTCTCCGTCGGCGCTCAAGGTCCTCCGTCTTGGGCATGGTTGTGGGTGTTGTTGGAATGTAGCGTTAGGGCAATCCACAGGCGAGCAATGTGTTGCAACATTTATTGTAGCGTTCCAACCTGTGGGTCCAGGATAAATCAGCCCGATACCAAATCATGGTAAAATCATATGAGCGTAGAAACACTAAAAATACAAAAATAATCACTACATAACATGATCAGACCTTGAATAGTTCCCATGTACCTCATAGTATAATAAGTACAGAAATCACAAAAATATCTCTGCAGTTCACAATATGATAAACCTCCCAAACAATGGATAAATACCCTGTGTGACTCACATCATTATAAAGCTCAGAAAATCCTCATACATATCACTGTAAATCATAGCATGACAAAAATCACACAAATACACAATAACCATAACACTCACAACATTGCCAGCGTCAGTTGTGTTGAAAATACTATGGCGTGGAATCCCCAACAGCCGGATACGTCACTGGTGCTTTGATAATTGATAGGTAATCCACTGACGTCTCACTTTCATAACCCTACAAACCACAGACATGTCAATATCTCATTCCCTGATCATATGATTAGTATAATTTAATAAACACAATCATAGGCACTAATAACCCATGATTGATAACAAGTGGTACAGAAATAATGTTGAGCACATGAAGCAAATTGTAACTACTATGAAGATAACCCTGAACAATAATCATGTAAAGGTTATAACACTTACAGTCTATAGAACAGGAGGGGCGACCTTATTCCCGAGTCCTACGAGGGAGACCCGTAGCTAGCAAACCGTCTCCACTTGTCTCACTCTCCTGTCTGTCAGTGTCTATATCAGGCCGCGCGGGCCTCCACAACAACCGTGTGCCACTCCGCATAAACTATACTCTTTAACAAATCCATTGTAGTCTACTTATACAGTATTTTTATCACATCAAATATCAAATACACAATTTACGGACAAATACATACATAGTTGGTGTAAACTCGTTCAGCATACAATAAGAAGTATATTAAGAGAAATAAAACAAATAATATTGGAACCATACCACTGACGGGTAGCACGAACGTAAAATAAACTTAACTTAACATGCGCATAATCATGTTACATATATATATATATATATATATATATATATATATATATATATATATATATATATACACACACACACACACACACACACACACACACATCGGTCGCCATCATTGCTCTTGACTTGACAGACTGGCAATTCGTGACTGTCTTATGGGTTCCAGACACTCTCGTATTACAGCAAGTGAACTCTGAGACTTGGTCTGCAAACACCTACGTACATGTGCCGTGCAGCCCATCACTGACATGAAGCATCCTTGACCTCTTACACCTAAGGGTTAAATTTCATTTTAATGTTTCTTACGCTTATGTTTTACTCCTTGTACAAATTCCATTTTAGTTCTCCAGCCAGCCTCACCAGCAGAAGAAGGCGCGTGAGAAAGAGGCTTCCGCCGTACACGCCTCCTCGTGCTCGTTATTCAAGAACATGAGAACACCAGGAAAAAAAGGAAATAACAAAAAGAGAGTTGATCTACACAAGGCATTTTTTTCTTGTTTATACATTAAGAATTCCTAGTAAACACAAGTTGATTTGTTGTTGTTTCTGTTTTCCAGTAATTGTTTGTAATCCTCCTCCTCCTCATCCAACTCCCCCATTAGAACATAAAAATACAAGCAGTTTATAAGGGAAGCTGCAAGAAGCCATTAAACTTATACATGGCAGTCCTTGTCCACATAACTCTATCTACCCATCACCTCTAAAGAGTCTAATTTATTTTGCTCTAACAACATGATTGGTAGCTCTTTCCAGCCATTCACCTCTCTATGAAACAATTTGAAGATCAAGCTTGAGCTCATTACTTCTTGTCCTTTCTTAATATATTCATTCCTCTGTTTTCTATTCCTACACATTAATCACTGACGGGTTCCCACAGCCAGTCTCTTATCTAATGAGAAACGAATAAGCAACAACAACAACATATTCCTACTCTTTGTACCAGCATTCCTCCTCATCTTGAGCACCTTTAGTTCCCGCCGTGTACTTTTTACCCCTGCCTTTCCTTTCTCCATCTCTAGCCCTTCTCTCCCCCTCTCCTTTCACGAACAACCCAACCTCGCAACATTATTGCAGTCTGCCACTCACCCGCCTTACCTCACTCCACCCGCCCCGATGCTACACACGCTCTTTGCTTCTCTTCACCTTCACTTTCTCATAAACAAACATTTCCCGGTGACACAAAGACAACTGCAGCTTGAGTCACCTTGCGTGTATCCTTTACGATGATCCTTCCACTTGACCTCACACATGCTCCCCTTCCAGCTGCTTCTTTCGCCTCTACCTTTACTAAGCAAAACATTAAACGGACTTCTAATGCCATTTTTTCCCTCTAAACTTGATTTCTGTCTCTGCTGTTTTTCATTCCTTCAGCCGCTTCTTTCTTTTCCTTCTTCCTGTTGTTTCTTTCGCCTCACATGCTCTGAACACCTTACTGATGAAGTCGCTGCCTTCAGCCGAATATACTAGCATAATTCTCTCTCTCTCTCTCTCTCTCTCTCTCTCTCTCTCTCTCTCTCTCTCTCTCTCTCTCTCTCTCTCTCTCTCTCTCTCTCTCTCTCTCTCTCTCTCTCTCTCTCTCTCTCTCTCTCTCTCTCTCTCTCTCGCTCTCTCTTTCTCTCTCTCTCACACACACACATACACACACACACACACACACACACACACACACACACACACACACACACACACACACACAAACACACGCTGGCGCACTCGCACTCCATTTCTCCTCGTCAACCAACGCACAGAATGCCAGCAGGTTGGCGCGCCAACTCCAAGCTGTCCATCAAGAGTACAATGTGCCTTCAATTCATGCTAAATATTTGGTGTGCATACTTCCATCGAAAACGACCCAGAGCAAAAACAAACATGAAGGCCAGTTTGGAAATTCTTCGCGTGGCGATTTTCAACAAGGAGGAGGCCCGGCCGCCCACCAGGCTGATGGTCTCCTACAGGGGTTGGTGGCGCCTGCCGCTGCTGCAGGTGTCCCTGGCGTTGACGCCGCTCAGTGACGGAGTCGACGCCACGAGGAAGAATGGGAAGATCACGCTCATCCAAAGGTTTCAGAGTGGAAAGGCTCGTCTTCGGACTCGAGCCTTGGTCAGGGTGGGAGACCTCGTGAGTGGCACTGCCGATCGGGTGGTCAAGGTGCCCTTCGAGGTTAAGCCTGGGGGGGAAGGTGGAGAAAGCCTTCCTCACCGTGGCTCAGGTCTCCCCTGCCCCCACCCCGCCTCCCCCTCCTGTGTATCCTGTTGGACACCAGCGGGTTACAAGCGCCGTCCCGCAGGTCACCTTCCCTGCAGGAGAACACGACACCAGCCAGGCCAGGCTGCAGTTCCTGGTTCAGGAGACGTATAGATACGGCCCGATGCCGGATCCTAAGGAATGGCTGCTGCTTCACAGCAAGCCTTCCCAGGCCCTCCACGAAGAGGCCGCGTCTCCGCCGCCCGAAGATTGCCAACCAGACAGCGTTACAGAGAACGCTGAGAAGAGCGAAAGTACAGGGGAAACCAAGTCTTACAGCGTCACGCATTACATAGCGCACGACACCGACACCAAGGAAGACGCAGAAGTCACCAAGCAGGAAGAAGAAAAGCAGTCACCACAAACGAGTGCATCAGAAGCCAGCGCCTCATATGTGCGGCTGTGGACGGAGATGTTCGGGTAACGTACACACCAACAGCCTGAGGAAAAGGAAGAGGGAGAAGAAAACACACACCGTTTAGCGCAGATCCCATCGGGAATCAGCAGAAGCTACGTGCGATTGTGGACTGACGTGTTCGGAGAGAGTACAGACCCTGAGCGGCAGACCAGTCCAGCGCGAGTTACCACACGTCATGTTCTGACTGACGAGTTCGGGGAGCGTCCAGACTGCCAGCAGCAGCGGGAGGAAAGTAAAGGCACACACGACTCACCGCAGACAAGTTCAGAGGAAGTCTGCATTCATTACAGGCGGCTCTGGACTGAGGTGTTCGGGGAGGACGCGAAGTATCAGCAGCAAGAGGAAAGGGAAGGAACAAGTCCACACCTGCCGCTGCGTGCCAGCCCAGAGAATGTTGGTTGCCGCTACGAGCGATTCTGGACTACCGTGTTCGGGAGTGAGGAACCACGCAGGACGCAGACACCGACAGCTCTGTAGGAGATTACGAAACTAACAGCGCCCTGGAGGACACGGAGTTTGAGAATGCTGCAGAGGACACAGAAATGGACCTCGCCAAGCCCTGCGCGCCTCTTCCCGTGATTGACCCTGGGATTAACCTCTGGGATTCACTCCATAGCTGATGCTGGTGAGCAGCGTGAGCCTCACGCCAGCCAGAGAAGCGAGAATGGAAATACAGGAATACAGACGCACCGCCACACTTTTAGACTCAAGCAAATTTCATATTTCCCTCAGTTCTTCAACAATCTCTTTTTTTTTTTTTTGTCCCAGTCATACTGTTCCAAGCAAGGAGGGAAGAGTTGAAACGGGACCAAGTCGTAAGACACAGTTCAGAATATCAGCGGGAGGTCCAAGAGAAAGGCGAGGGCACAGACCAGACACCAAAGATCAGTCCATTGGAAATTGGCACTCGCTACGTGCGCCTGCGGACCGATGTGTTTGGCGAACACTGAAGTGGGACCGGACAAATCGGCTAGCTAGACAAAGATTATGAACCGTGAGATGCTCCTGAGAACGAAGGAAACTCTTTCATATTGACAGGAAACACAGGAAGCTATACACGCGGCGGAAACACGTTTGCAGCCAAAGACGTTTGCGGCCACGAGACGACTGGTGAGGCAAGTAAAGATTTGACGAACGTTTCTTTGTGGAAATTGCTCATTATCGGAGGCGAGGCGCGACGTCTATTGTTCTAACACTCCTCTTGAGAAGTTGAAAAACCTTTTTGGCAGGTTGGGAGAGGATGGAAATCTGGGATGTAAAGCAATCCAGAACACAGCAGTAAACACGTGCATGAAGGAAGAAATTCATAAACTAATGGAGGAGAGAAGAAAATGTAAACAAGCCGACAAAGATGAATATGATGAACTGAATCACAAAAATAAAGATGAATGTGTGAAGCCAAAAGAAAATTGGTTATGAGAGAAGTGTCAACAAGCGGATTAGTTGTAATAAAGAAAACCCTGAAGTTATGTCTGTAAAAGTTAAGGAACTCTCTGGAAGGGAGAGGCTCCCTCCAGCAACGAGGGAGGAATTATAATGGAAATAGATGGAGATCTAAAGAGAGTAAGTCATTTTATAGACGAATTTCTTGATGATGAAACAAGGGAAGCCCAAGCAAACACAAAGGAAATAAATACCTAAATAAATAGGCCTGAGATTCTAAGAAGCGAGGTACACGCAGCCGTGCAAACAATAAAATTAGAGAAAAGTCCAGGTTACGACAGACTTATGATACAAAAGCTCGGGGCCGGAGAAGAAAATAATAATGATTGAGAAAATCACAAAGCTGGCGAATAAAGTCCACATACAGGAATTATATCAAAGGAAATGGGAAAATCAATCTTCATAGCAATACCGAAGAAAACAGAACTGTGGACTGTGGGCGACACAGAACGCTCAGATTGATGAGCCACATCACAAAGATAAACCAAAAAGTGATACTTACAAGAATCAAATCCAAGCTTGAGAGAGAGAGAGATATCTCAAGAACAATATGGATTTATGAAAGACAAATGCACTACAAATGCAATATATATAATGAGGAACATAAGAGAAGCACTACAAAATTTTCAATTTATTGAAGAACGCAGAAATTGATGAGAAGATAAAATTAGAATGGAAAAACGTCGAAAGGGGCGTTGGATAGGGCTGTGTGCTCTCCCCAATTCTCTTTTCCTATTACAGAGAGATCATTCTCCGGAGCATCCTGTGTTAAGAGGGTTAAAAGGTTAGAGGGATAAATATCAACAACTTTAGACACAGTGCTGATAGCAAACACGAAGAGAAAGCTCGGAGAAATAGAAATAGTATAAGATATGGATTGAGAATTGATAGTAAGCAAAATAATGGCAGTAAAAAGAGAGAGAGAGAGAGAGAGAGAGAGAGAGAGAGAGAGAGAGAGAGAGAGAGAGAGAGAGAGAGAGAGAGAGAGAGAGAGAGAGAGAGAGAGAGAGAGAGAGAGAGAGAGAGAAAATTCCTTCATGTAACATGAAAATAAAAAATGCAAATATTAATCAAGCAAACAGCTTGAGCCACCTGGGAAAGTACAACCACAGTAGATGGCCGCTACATCGCCGAATTCAAGACAAGGATTAGAATTGTAAAGACAAATTACCAGAAAATGAGGATACTCTTAAACAATCTAAAACTAAGCATGACAACCAGAATGAAAGCTCTCAGAACACACACAAGGGCATTCTTAACACACATGGACGTTTTTATGGTGACAGAGGCGCTGGGAAACGGCAACAAAAAGAGCGAAAAAAGGCCCTGCTGAGAGTGCCAGTCCAAATTGAAATGCCAAAAGGATCATCCAAATTAAAGTACAATAGTCTTGAAACCACCACCTTCAAAAGTCTAGCAGGCAAGGAGTTCAAGAATATACCAAAAAAAGGAATGAACGATTGAGAATCTGATTAACTCTTGCATTTGAGAAGTGGACAGAATAAAGGTGAGAGAAATTAAAAAAGTCTTGTGCAACGAGGCTGTGGGAGGCGAGATATACAGTTAGCAAGATCAGAAGAGCGGTTAGCGTGGAAACAGTGGTAGAGGATACCAAGAGATGCAATATTGATGCGATAAGAGAGAGACTGAAGACACTCAGTTAATGGAGAGGAGTAAATTAGACGAAATGCTTTTCATTCCATCTCTGTCAAGAAGATCAGTGTGAGTGGAATCCCTAATACATGTGAGGTATACTCCATACTTTAATCATCTTCCTCTTTAAAGTTTTCATCTATTGTCAACAGGAAGATCCTTAAACACCTGTCACTTCACGGTCTTAAAGTTTTAATTTCCAAACTACCCTCCTACGGATTCTGTCCTTCTCTTTGTAACTTCATCTCGTTTCTTTTCTGACTGTTTAATTGCTGTTGTGGAAGATTGGCACTGTTCTTCTAAGTCTTTCGCTAGTAGCGTTCTGTCCTGTCACCCACTTTTTTCCTATTATCATCAATGATCTTCAAAGCCAAACTTCTTGTCCTATCCACTCCTACGCTGATGTTATCCCTTTGCACTTTTCTACGTCTTTTCATACGCGTCCAACCCTTCAAAAAATGAGCAAATCACGCAGGGAAGCCACAGAACGCCAGACTTCTGTTCTCTCTAAAATTTCTGACTAGGTCAGAACAATGTCTCAAGATATTAATTCGACACAACCTTCCGGACAACTATCCCCTCTTCTTCGATGACACTCAACTGTCTCCTTCTCCCAAACAACATCATCAGTCTGTCCTTTACTGATAATCTGAACTGGAAGCTTCACTTTTCATCTTTAGATAAAACAGCTTCTATGAAATTAGGTGTTCTGAGTCGTATACACCATTTTTTTTTTTTTCATCCCCCAATTGCTACCTATGGATAGGCGCCTTATCCGTCCATGTATGGAGGACGCCTCACATGTAAGGAGGTGAGGGATGTTCCACTCATGCCGCTCTTCTAATCAGGATGGAATCAGAAGCATTTCGTCTTATCAACTCCTCTCCTCTAAATGACTGTCTTCAGCCTCTCTCTCATCGCAGCAATGTTGCATCTCTTAATGTGTTCTACTGCTATTTTCACCCTAACTGACCTTCTGATCTTGGTAACCGCATGCCTCTCTTCCTCCCGTGGCCTCTCTACACAAGACTTTCTTCTTTCTCTCACTCCTATTCTATCCACCTCTCTAATGCAAGAACTAACTAGTATTCTCAATCATTTATCCCTTTTCTGGTAAGCTCTGTGACCCCCTGCCTGCTTCTGTATTTCCTGCTTCGTATTACTTGAACTCTTTCAAGAGGGAAGTTTCAAAACATTACTCCAATTCTGGGTGATCACTTTGCAATTTTTTTTTTTTTTGGGGGGGGGGGGGGAACTGGCATTCTCAATGGGTAATTTTTTCGCCCTTTTTGTTTCCGTTGGCTTTTCCCGCTCTTACGTAAAAAAAAAAAATACAAGAGGCTTTTCAAATGGAGACAATGTATAGACTCAGAATCGATTGGACAGCAAGGTAAACAAACCACCAAGTATTACAGCAAGCAAACGCAAATAGATAACTTCTTGAACTAATCTAAAACAGGGAACTAAATTTAATGAGACACATTGCTAGAAAGCACAAAGACGAGTACCACTGGCAAATTGGAGAGAAAGAGAAAGAGAGGAAGACAGAGACGCAAGTTAACAGACAAGACCACGGAGAGCAATAGCTTGGCGTCCAAACCCTCACACCTCATCTACATGACTGAAAACTGAAGAAGGTGGAGGGACACGATCGCCCAAATCACAGGGCATGGCACTTCAGTAAGAGGTGTCACGGGAGGTGGCAGCACAACTCCGCCGCAGCAACAAACAGCCGCGCCTCTCGTGCCAGGAAGCTGCCGTGATGGGCGTGCTTCCCTGCCACGTGCTGACGAACACGCCGTCACCTCACTATTCCCAGGGATGCACAGCTGTTTCGGATCTGATAACGTAATATTCCATGTAATAATCTACAGATTTTTCGATTATTCACTTTCATCTCTGGAGACACTTTTGTTATTTTTCAGTGCCAAATAATTACAAGCTGTTTAAGGGAAAAATTTTTCCATGGGTTGTTCTTTTGAGCAACACAATAAAAGAACCACAGGCAACACTGTTTCATTTCCCTTACGGGTGTGCAATAAGTGGCGCCTCTCTTGACAACGCCTGCAACACTGCCATGAGCTGCTCTCTCTCACTCTCTCTCTCTCTCTCTCTCTCTCTCTTCTCTCTCTCTCTCTCATCTCTCCTCTCTCTCTCTCTCTCTCTCTCTCTCTCGCACGTGTCTTAAATCAAAAGAAGGATTAGTTAAAAATCTGAATCGGTGCAGCAAGGAGAGCGTGGCCTGCCTTGATCCTTCTCGTCTTGACAGAGAAGGATCCCTCATCGTGTCCTGCGTGGTTTGTGAGGTTTATCTTTAACTTGTTTCATTTACCCATTTGTGATTCTAATATAGGTATAATTATATAGAATAACCAATCTGCAAGCTAGTTAGTCTGGTAAAAGGCACAAGATATTACAACAAAAGGCTCCTCCGCATCATCTCTCTTCAAATAAATTTCATTAAATATCTCGAAACATTTTCACATTACACTTCCGATTCGAATTACTTTACGCAGTTAACATTCAAAGATAACTCACACCCTACACAGACTCCGCAACTAATATTCACTGAGGAAAACCTCCTCCACATTTAATCCTCCTCTGTCAATATATAACACCAGCATTCTACTCTGGACTACATTACAACTGCCAGGCTTTACTTACTGGCACCTTGACACGCGGCTTGCCCATCTTGACCCTCTCCAGTCTGACAGCTCTGCCTAGCTTTTCTCTCTGCCTCCTTCTGTCTATACCCGTCTCCTACACCTTATAATATACTCAATACTTCGATCATACGGTTTATTTTCCCATAACTTTCAATATGGTTAATTTTCGAGTAACTATATCTATTTTCCAATACTTTGGTCATACGGTTCATTTTTCCTATAACTTTCAGTAAGGTTAATTTTTCGAGTAACTTTGGTAAATTGCATCTTCATCTAATCAGGAACAAGGAGGCGGCGTTTCATGTTTTGCCGGCTGTCCTCAAGTACACACGTCCTCAGCAGTCTCTCACACACGGGCCCTCAGTGGCCAGGTACTTCCGTTTACCTTGTCTATCAAATGTGACAGCCGCCTGAATATCTGTTCTTGTAATCTGCCGTTATTCTCCGGGCTCTGTTAGTCTTGTGATGACTCACTGCATCTTGTTCTCGGTGGTCACGTCTCGTCTCTCATCTATCAGGGTGGTTGGTGACTGCTTGTAATCTTGGCACCTGCTTTCGTGTTTATTATCTTTTTCCTTCATTTATTCTTTCTACCTTCTTACTTCATTCTTCATTTCTTCATTCTTGTCTCATATTATTCCTTCATACGTGGTTTAATTTCTTCTTGGTGATTCTTGGGTTACAACAAAGTGAATTTGTCGTAGACAAGAAACAGTTAAACAAGCTTTTAACCTATTATGTCACTTCTGTTAATAAAAACACCTTAGATTTTATTACATCAGTATTGGCTTTCCACTTTAATTCGTTGTTAATAACGACTACAAAAAATTAAATTCATGTACTTCAGTTTAGGGGAAAATATTAATTTTTACTGATGTTTGCACTGCCTGAGTCATCAAGGGGCTGGAAAACATAAAGTTAACTTTATTAAGGTTTAGAGTTAATTTATGGCTACTGATACAACAAGACACTTTACTTAATTCCTCATTTAATGTAAATTATTATATCCTTGAATGAATAGTTAAGTATCATCTGCAAACAATGAGAATTATTATTAGTTATTGCTATGTACTATGTCATTAATATATAACAAGAAGAGTATTGGGCCGAGAATAGACCGCTGTGGCACCACACAGGCAGTGGTGGTGTATGGAGATGACATATTGTTAAATAAAGTACATTGTTTTCTGTTAGTTAAGTAACTGTTAAACCAGTTAAGTTAATTTCCACGTACTCTATCAATAACTATCTTTTTTTTGTAATATATTGTGAGACAATACATCACAGGCTTTAGGTGAGTCACGAAAAAACAGTATCTGAAACATCTTGTTTTAGACACCACCCGGCACAGCGAGAAAGAGAGAGAGAGAGAGAGAGAGAGAGAGAGAGAGAGAGAGAGAGAGAGAGAGAGAGAGTGTATTGAATCAAACACACACACACACACACACACACACACACACACACACACACACACAAGCAACACTTTCTCTCTCTCTCTCTCTCTCTCTCTCTCTCTCTCTCTCTCTCTCTCTCTCTCTCTCTCTCTCTCTCTCTCTCTCTCTCTCTCTCTCTCTCTCTCTCTCTCTCTCTCTCTCTCTCTCCCCCCTGCTATTTACTTTTCACCACACAACTGATGACCGCGGAAACAAACCAAGCAGCATTAGGGTGAGGGCTGCATCATTTAGAATACCTTGCCCTATCATATCCGTCTTATTTTGCACTCACGCTCACTTCCTTTGTTGGCGCAGATCGCGAGAGGCTTTGGAGCTGAGCTGGTGTTTGCGTGGCGGGCTTACTGGCGATGGTGACGCAGGTGGTGAAGCAGGTGATGTGCAGTGTGGTAAGAAAAGGTAACGGTGGTGACGCGGGTGAAGTGTGTGATGTGGTGAGGAAGGGTAATGTGTGCAGGTGGGGGTGTGGTGTGATAGGATGTGGGAGTATTGAACAGTGGTGATGATTGTGCAGGTGATGGTGGTGGTGGTGGTGGTGGTGTGCAGTGTAGCAAGAAAAGCTGATAAGCAGGTGTGTGTGTGTGTGTGTGTGTGTGTGTGTGTGTGTGTGTGTGTGTGTGTGTGGTGCACGCTGATGGCCGTTGTGATAGTAGTAGTGAAAGTAAAAGCGCTACTGCTGCTGACGGTGGGTTACCAAACGTGCATGAGCAACAGCAAAAGCAACCCAAGCATGACCTCGCCCAGTGGTAGTGGTGACGGTGGTGACTGGTGAGATGAGTGACGATAACAGGAACAGCAGCGTCGCCTTGCCCTGTGCGTGGCTGTGGCTGGTGTCTCGGGGTGGATGGGGGCAGGACGCTGTGCCGGGCGGGGTGTGGGGATACGTGGTGGCTGCGGCCCGAGGTCTTTAGGGGTAATTCACTGGAAACGCTGTAGATATAGAGTGATATCTGCGGCACGGCGGCGGGAGGAGGATGGATGGGGGGGTTGGCTTTGTCCGCGCGGCCCGAACTCCGCCTGACCGAACCGAGGCCATAGAAACGCAGTCGAAGAAACCTTTGTGGTCTCGAGTTATTTGCTTTTTGCTCAGGCCATAAATGTTTACAGGACAGGTAAAAGTGGTTTATAAGAAATTCCAACACCTTTTATCGCGAGCAGGATGCGATGAGAGAGGAAAAGGACGATCAGGGTTTGGTAATCGCTTTTTGTCACACTCCCAGCGACTTAGAATTCCATCTCTCACTCCCAAGAACCCAACACCCATAGAGTGAACATCAGAGTCCCCTCCAGGCATCCAGCTCACCGCGGCCTCCCCCAACACAACACAGGAAGAGGTGGAAGTCTTGAGTCACGAACGAGGTGGCGCTAGAAGTGAAGGAAGTGGTGGCGATGGTGTGAGTTATCGATTAATACTCCGTCTCTCGGCCACCTCGCTGTGTTGGGAACCATAGAAGATTTATGGGACGCAGCGGAGATCACGTAATGCCAAGGACCAACAAAGGCAAGTCACAAACGCCGCATGGAAGGAGGGAGGTGAACGCAGTGACGGAGAGGGAGTAAAATAAGAAGCAATGAAATGAGGGAACGGGAACGACGAAGCAAAGAGAGTAACTAAACAATGAAATAAGGGAAACGAAATGAAAAAAAACAAAGAAAAGAGAGTAAAAATAAGCAAAGAAAATGGGGAATAAGAGCGAGAAAGTGGGAAATAAGGACCCAAACAACGGGAACGGATTGATAAATGAAAGCAAAATGACAAGGAATAAAAATCAGACAAATCAGTGAAGCAGGAAATCACAAAGAAATGACGAATAAGAATAAAGAAGTAAGAAACAGAACAGCAGAAGTAAAGAAAAGGGGAAGACACAAAAACAATAAAAATGGAGAAATAAACCCACAGAAAACGTGACAATAAACAGTCAGAAAAACGTAGGAATGGGAGGGCAGAAAATGACACACGTGGGAGAGAAAGAAGACGGAAATAACGTAGAAAAGGAAGTACAGTAAAGTGGAAGAGAGAGAGAGAGGGAGAAGAAGAAGAAAAAAGAAAAAAAAAACACGAAGCGAAACCAGTACATAGACACGCTACAGTGTGTGTGTGTGTGTGTGTGTGTAGGTGTGTGTGTGTGTGTGTGAGCGAAAGGACACAAAGAAACATGTACATAAGTGTGTAAGCGGACATGATCGTGAAAAAAGCCATAACACTATTGTACGTCACCACACACGTGTATGCAATGGTACATAAAATCAAGTCCTATTGATAACCTGTGGGCAAGTGAAATTTCAAGGTAAACTGCATCGAGCTGGAGGGTGTGTGTGTGTCTGTGTGTGTGTGTGTGTGTGTGTGTGTGTGTGTGTGTGTGTGTGTGTGTGTGTGTGTGTGTGTGTGTGTGTGTGTGTGTGTGTGTGTGTGTGTGTGTGTGTGTGTGTGTGTGTGTATGTGTGTGTGTATGTATGTGTATGTGTGTGTGTGCGTGTGTGTAATCTCGACATGCATTCAGACAACACAAAGCAGACAGGGACATTTGGGGAAACAGTATTTTTGCTTCAGTATATGACATTAAGTGTGTATGTGTGTGTGTGTGTGTGTGTGTGTGTGTGTGTGTGTGTGTGTGTGTGTGTGTGTGTGTGTGTGTGTGTGTGTGTGTGTGTGTGTGTGTGTGTTACTACTGCCTACTTATACTACTAGTCTTACAAGTTTTAATTTCTTACATACTACAAACTAACAAAACTAATAACCAGACCCATATGAGCTCCTCCAACTCTCTCTCTCTCTCTCTCTCTCTCTCTCTCTCTCTCTCTCTCTCTCTCTCTCTCTCTCTCTCTCTCTCTCTCTCTCTCTCTCTCGCTTAGCGCCTAAAGGAATTACAAAGGAAGAACAAGCACCAGCAGACCTATTGGCCACTTCGCATCCCGGGGGAGCGTGGCTGCCTCACTCATCGGATTAGATTCCATTTAATTGGATCCTGACCAGTGTTACCAAGAGGAAGTTGTAACGTGTGTTTTTTTATCTTTCTCTTTCTCTCTCTCAGTCTCTTTATCCTAAATCTACGCTAACATTTATGAAACTTGGTGTTCTGTAGTAGTAGTGGTAGTAGTAGTAGTAGTAGTAGTAGTAGTAGTAGTAGTAGTAGTAGTAGTAGTAGTAGTAGTAGTAGTAGTAGTAGTAGTAGTAGTACCGTGTGGTTGTGTGGCAAAGCAGATACATGTTAAAGTCGCGAGGTGGTGGTGTGGTAGTGGTGGTGGTGAGAGATGTGGTGCTGGGGGATGTGGTGGAGGGTGAGGTGATTGGTGTGGCTGGTGCAGGTGGTGGTGCTGGTGGTGGTATGTTACGAGAGGCGTGAAGCGTGGAGGAGCAATTGGTGTAGATGGTACGTCTGGTGGTTAGTGTTGTCTTAATTATGTGGTCATGTTGGTGTGGCCTTGTGACCTGGTGTTATGAAGGTGATGTGATGTGGCCGGGTGGTAGTGATGACGGGTAGTGTAGTGTGGGTGTGGCTGGTGTTGTTGTGTGGTGGGGGAATGTGACTGAACGCATATCTATCTTCTTTCCTTCTTTTCTTCGTGTGGTGAGACAAGGTGGGGTGGCGAGGCGTGGTGGTGGTGGTATAGTAGGGCAGGGTGTGGTGGGACAGAGTGTGGTGGTGTGTGGTATGGCTGGAAGGGGTGTGATGGAGTGGTGTTTGATGGAGCGGGATGGATGTGATGGTGAGGTGTGGTATGGCTGGGTGGTGTGTGGTAGGGCGGGTGTGATGGTGAGGTGTGGTGGTGAGATGTGGCGATGAGATGTGGCGGGTGTGTGGTGCAGGAGGTGACGGGAGGAGGGCCGCGCCTTGGTTACCCTGACCTGATGGCTCGGATAAGGGGACAGTTTACTTCTGCTAATGGACTGAGACATTCCTGAGAGTTGTCTCCTTGTCTCCCTCCCTCCTTCCTTCCCTCCCTCTCTCTTATTTCCTTTTTACTCCTCCGTCCCCCCCTCTCTTCCCTCTTCCTCCTTCCCATTCCTCCTCCCAGCTGATCATCTCAGTGATAACTCATGCACGAAATTCCTGATCATGTTACACAAAATTCCTCGTCACTTAGAGATCGAGACACAACTCGCTCAGAAAAGAACACGAAACTTTAGACGCCTCACGAGCACGACTGTTTCCCATGAGCCAGAGTTACTCCCGATGACCGAGGACAAAAGCAGGGACCCTCGTGACGCTCTCCAGTTTCCAGGGGTGGGTGAACACAGGGGAAGGTACACATGGGACACAGTGTAGCATTATGTGTAAACAGATGCAACGTGAAAGAGATACATAAGGAATATACCAAAAAGCGAGGTACAAACATTGCGAAATATAACATAACACGGACACAAGCACACACATACACCCTTCCCTCCTCCGCCACACACAGACATATTTCATACCTCTCTTGACACATATGTAATATTTATACATTTCGAGAAACAAACATTCATGAGAACACCAATCACTATGGGCGCAAAGCGATCATCCGCCGGGGCAGAGAAAAGAATTATATCTGACAAACACCTGTGGGACTGAGAAAGCTGGGAGAAATAGTAGATGCATGTTTTTTTCCCCCTTCTTTTGCGCATGTAAGAGGGGAAAAAAAAAGTTGCATTATCTCTAAAACAATACCAATAAATTCTGTTTGGATTCGAAAATGGGCCTTTTTACATTACTGGTTCATTCAATAGTGTGTGTATGGAGGAGAGAGACACTTCTATTTTGCGTCGGCGTAAGAAAATAAAAGGCAGTCGAGACCACAGGTGTTGATGTCATGAAAGAGCAAAGGCAGAAGCACTTGTATCATTCCATCTCCGTCCCTCCTCTTCCACTCCTGACCGTTTGTCTCTCTTACTCCTCTTGTCATCCAGTTTTTTCTTACTTTTCTATTTTGCATAATTCGTCATTGTCATACTTTATCATCTATATATTTTTATTCTTATTTTCCTTGTTTTATCTCGTGTGTGTGTGTGTGTGTGTGTGTGTGTGTGTGTGAGAGAGAGAGAGAGAGAGAGAGAGAGAGAGAGAGAGAGAGAGAGAGAGAGAGAGAGAGCACAAAAGACAAATACGAATGAACGCTTGATACCAATGAAAGAACGCAGAGAGGAAAGAACGAAGAATGTATTCTCTCTCTCTCTCTCTCTCTCTCTCTCTCTCTCTCTCTCTCTCTCTCTCTCTCTCTCTCTCTCTCTCAATGGCCCACAAGACACAGTGGCATCTTCCTGGGTGTCGCCTTCAGACCGTCACCCGAAACACTCTCCTCTCCCTGCCTTTTTTATCATCCCTGGCTGGCCGGAAGCTGCCCCTCATGCGCTCAAAAGAAGGATAAAGAAAAATGGGAGGCAGACAGGAAGCGACCCACACTGGGCACAGGAAAAAAAAAAGTGAATAAAGAACTTTTAAAGAGCGACAAGATGAAGGTGAAGAGAAACAGTCTTGTGGAAGGCGGGAGGAGGAAAGATGAGTGACAATGGAAGACTGAAAAGGAGGTTCATGTCTTGGAAGGCACGAAAGAACATGGAGCTGTGGACTGAGGAGACAAGGCTCAAGGCAAGGCAAGGAACGGAGGTCGGTGAGGTGTTAGCGGGGTGGGGCAGGGTGTGGTGTGACGGAGCGAGGTATGACGGGGCGGAGTGTCATGGGGTGGGGCAGGGTGCGGTGTGATGGGACAGATCAAGGTGCAGTGGAGTGGGACAGGATAGGATAGCGGGGACGGGGCGGGCTTAGACAGGGCAGGGCAGGGACGGGGGAAGGCTGTGATGGGGCGGGATGAAGGAAGGTGGGACAGGACAGCGAAGGGAGGGACAGGGCGGGACGGGGAGGGATGAGGCGGGGCGGGTTGGGGTCCGAAAGCATATTTGTGGCAGGTAAATGTGACTATCATGAAAAAAGAATAACAAATGTGATTAAAAAATGAATGTTTGTTACTTATATGAAGGGTCGTGTTGATGTATTTACTTGCTAGATCGGTTAGAAGTTTAATTCAATAACTACCGAGAAAAGAGAACCACACAAAAGAAAGTTCATGAGTCTAATTCCCCACAGTAAGTCGAGGCGCTGCTCAGAGATTTAGTCAAGGCGCTTCATTACAAAACCCAAGTGAGACTCCGGCCAGCAACACGACACCCTTCACCTCGACACAGTGAGCTCGTGTTCCGCACCAGCCTACATCCGGGCCGCCACAAGTCCCCCACAACAGTTTTCAAAAAAGGAAATCGGTGCACATTCCATTCTGGGTTACTCTTATTCTTAATCAATAAAGCATCAGACGTAACCTTGAGTATGTTGGCAGAGAAAAAATAAGGTTGGCAATGAATGTCAGTTGTAAAGAGTACACTACCTATTGAGCTTACGGGGATATGAATGATGTAATGATGTTGGCTATTATGATGATGATGGTGATGATGATGATGATGATAATAATAATAATAATAATAATAATAATAATAATAATAATAATAATAATAATAATAGTAATAATAATAATAAAACGACCATTTTCACTACTATATATTCTCTACATGTTTTCATATCCTGTATTTTTTTTTTCTTATCATATATTCCAATATCATTCAGCCTACAGCCATCCCTGAGTAGCAAAGAACTCAGTCCTTTCCTTCCTTCATTCCTCTTTTCACCCACATGCCTTTTTACTCCCTCCCTCCCTCCTTCCCTTCCATTCCCACCTCCCCTCTACCCACCCTCCTCCCTTTTCTGTCCCTCCCTTCATCCTTCCGCCACTCTCACAAAGGACAACTGTGTAAATAGGGAGAAATATAACCATGATTTACTGACGGAGGCGGCGGCGACGGCGGCGGCGATGGTGGTGGTGGGGAAAAATGTACGAGTATCACGGTGGACATAATAGTAAGTGGTTTCTGGGGAGCATTGTGGCGCTGCTGCTTGATAAATAGTGACAGTGTAGGCCAGGGTGGGGCGCGGCAGGGAGGGTGAGGAGGGGGATGGGTGGGAGGTGTTTTGCGGGGGTGAGAGAGGGAGTGGGGTGGAGTGAAAGGTGTGTGTGTGTGCAGGGGTGATGTTCAGGTCCTCAAAGGTATTAAGTCCACACAATTTAACCCCAAATCTTGGTTGTGATAAGTCAACACGGTGGGTTTGGGTGGCTTATCGATGCTGCGGTGGAAAAGTAGTGGTGTCGTGTGTGTGTGTGTGTGTGTGTGTGTGTGTGTGTGTGTGTGTGTGTGTGTGTGTGTGTGTGTGTGTGTGTGTGTGTGTGTGTGTGTTTTGTATTTATCTAGTTGTTTTACACAAGAACTACAGTATACACATATAATCCTAAAGTATACACATATATTTATTTGTTTTTTTTTCTTCACCTGACGAGTGTGTGTGTGTGTGTGTGTGTGTGTGTGTGTGTGTGTGTGTGTGTGTGTGTGTGTGTGTGTGTGTGTGTGTGTGCATGGGAGTGGTGCGTCGGTGTGTGAGGGCGTGTGGGTGTGCGGGCGTGACTACATTTCCAAGAACAGCAAGCGACACGAGGTACACCAAGACGCCACACCTTTCCGAGGCCGCGGGGAGCGATAAAAAAACATTTGTCCTTTGAAAGCCAAACCTGAGTGGGGCGAGTGCAAGGGTGACTGGGTGGGAGCGGGGAGCAGAGAGCAGGGAAATGGAGAGGAGGCGGAGTAGGGAGGCGGGTGGGGAGGAGAAGAATGTGTCAGGGGGATGAAGGGGTGTATGTTGCAGGTTCACTTGAAATAGGGGAGAAAAAGTGTCCCCTTGGAGGCCAGCACAACAGGAACCGGAGCCTCACCCCACTTGTCTCTGGCCGGTATTCAGAAACACTGCACACTCTCACCACGCCTATTCTTCAAAGGTCACAGAGATATTTAGTCTGGTTCTCAGGAGTGTTTCTCTTGTTAATAATGTAGAAATGTTGTTAATCGGTCACTAGAATCATAAAAAAAAAAAACACGCTTAAAAACCTGTGTAACTTCAAATAGAGTCTTCTGAATGTAGTGGAGGTGTGGCGTAGTGTTTCAAAATACTGGCCTCCATCTGCTGGTGATATTTGGTGTGACAAATGTGTCCTGTTTTCTTTTCTTGTGTGTGTTAATCAGGCAATCGTCACCGGGAGGATCCGCCTGCTGGCCTCTGTCCTTCTCACTGGTTCCTGTTGAATGTTCACCGTAATGATTTCACTCCTACATTTATCTTTCCATTTAATTCTTCCATGGATTTTTCTTTCTGGTGATTTACGTGTATATAAATGCAATAATAATCAAGATTCAGTGAACGTTGAATGACTGAGGTGATAGTGACGATGATGAGGGTGATGATCATGATGACACTTATTTGCCTTTCTACAGTGACTTACTCTTTAAACGCTTTGCACTTCCAGTAACATTTCCTATCTAAAGTACTCATCTAGATATTTCCCCTCTTAATAAGTGACCCTTCTAACTTACCCTTGCAGTGACTCATCCTTATGTAGATTTATGCTCTTAATCCCTAACAGTCTCACTGCACAGGTGGAAGAGGCCCAGGCGGGAGAAATGACCAAATGCGCGGGCGGCCAGGGTCACACGAAGGGTAGGAGGCGAGGTCTCCGGGCGGCGTGAGAGGCGAGCACGAAAATAAGTAAACAGTCTGGAGAGTGGAGGAATTAAACAGTGAAATAATGTGTAAAACTTGATATTCCTTGCATAAAAACACGAGGGTTGCAGGTCCGGGTCTTGCGGTGATCGTAATTACACGCTATAAAAAAAAAATAATAATACTGAAGGGAATCATAATAATGTGGGTGAATTGAAACTCAAGTGTGATATTTATTCATCCACAGCGCAGGGATATCACAAAGCTAATCCAGGACATTCAAGAAAGAAAGAAAAGAAAAAAAAAGAATTGCATGATGGGATTACCGTTTTATCTGTCTGCATGTTTGTCTGTCTGTCTGTATCGCTTCCTGTTTCCGCCTGTCCGTTTGACTATTTTGTCTTTGTTTTTTTGTTTTTTCTGGTTATTTTATTCGTCTCTTTGTCTCTTCGTGTTCTCTCTCTCTCTCTCTCTCTCTCTCTCTCTCTCTCTCTCTCTCTCTCTCTCTCTCTCTCTCTCTCTCTCTCTCTCTC
The DNA here is from genome assembly GCF_035594125.1 of Scylla paramamosain. Classification (NCBI taxonomy): domain Eukaryota; kingdom Metazoa; phylum Arthropoda; class Malacostraca; order Decapoda; family Portunidae; genus Scylla; species Scylla paramamosain. The sequence continues at coordinate 22,414,898 of NC_087154.1, forward strand.
TCTCTCACACACACACACACACACACACACACACCAAGACGCAGCAACAGGAAGCAAGAAATACCCTCCTCATTGTGTTGATATCACTAACCTGCCTCGCTATCGCACGCACTCGTTAAATGCTAAGTTGAGAGAGAGAGAGAGAGAGAGAGAGAGAGAGAGAGAGAGAGAGAGAGAGAGAGAGAGAGAGAGAGAGAGAGTTCATATAAGACACCAGCTTGTTACCCCGGACAGCAGAAAAAGTCCCATTCGTTCAGGCCATAAAGTAAGGTGAGGGCGGGGCGAGAGGCGACACGACCCTCTGGCAGACCGCCCACGCACCGCCCCGCCCGCCACCACGACCCAAACTCCCCTCACTCACACTGGACACCTGAGCCTTATGAACGCACGATTTATGGTCACTTTTTGCCCCAAGATTGATCACCGCCACGACGGGTTGGACATTCTCCTCTCTACCAAATACTTAGAGACACACACACACACACACACACACACACACACACACACACACACACACACACACACACACACACACATGTACAGTTTCAGTTGGAATGTGTATTATTTTGCTCAGTGTCTTCCATATGTGTGGTGAAAGGTTATGATTTCGATGTCACATACCTATTTTTTGCTATTTTATTTATTTTTTTGTGTTTAAATCCTTTCAGTACGTTATGCAACAATTCACAACACTAGAATCAACGTATGGAATGTTTATGAGCATCTACAGGAAAACAGGGGATAAGGAAGAGTATGTTTACTAATTTCCAGCTAGTTTAATGGTTGGAGGTGGCTGTAGAACGAGAAGGGATGTCTCAGAGGAAAGATGTGACAAATAACAGTCAAAGGGTTAATTAATGGAGGACGCTTAGGAATGAAAGGTTCTCAGGGACAGGACTCGGGAATTTGTTGATTTCGTGAAATTTGCTTCGTGAATTGAAACAGTGAGAAACAGAGTGTGAGTTCGTGTGTGTGTGTGTGTGTGTGTGTGTGTGTGTGTGTGTGTGTGTGTGTGTGTGTGTGTGTATGTAACATTCTTGACTTTTTTGTGTATTGGAGCCAGTAATTTGCTCCATATTTTTTTTCTTAGATATTATTGGATTCTTGTCCAAAGATAACTTTAATGTTCTTGTTTTAAATGTAGGTCATACTTTATTGTTAAGTGTTGGCCCCTTCTTTTTTTCCTATCCATCTGCCTGCGTGCTTGTATCTCTCTCTCTCTCTCTCTCTCTCTCTCTCTCTCTCTCTCTCTCTCTCTCTCTCTCTCTCTCTCTCTCTCTCTCTCTCTCTCTCTCTCTCTCTCTGCCTATGTGGCGCCTTAATCATGTATGTACAAGTGTACTACCCCAACAAGACTATTCTATTGGAGCAAACAGTCTTTTCAGAAATCGACAGTAATTTGTGAATAAGCTCTAAATATGAGCTCCCTATGCCTCTCTCTCTCTCTCTCTCTCTCTCTCTCTCTCTCTCTCTCTCTCTCTCTCTCTCTCTCTCTCTCTCTCTCTCTCTGGCTGTCATTACCACACACCATTGCTTCCAACAACATCATCGTCCATCTTCTTTCTCGTAATCTGCCTCAACATACAATTATATGCGGATCATAAAATTAAGTGAATATCATTATTACTACTGCTACTGCTATTACTACTATTACTACTACTACTACTACTACTACTACTACTACTACTACTACTACTACTACTAAGATTAACGGCAGCAAGTGTGAGAACGATGACAGTTTATCAGAGGGGAAGAATCGATGAGATGAAAACCTTTTTACTCCACCTTGCTCAGGGTTGTGAGAACTGAATGCTCTACGTATGAAAAAAGCATTACTTCTTACATGGAAGAATGAGGGCGTTACAGCTCGGAAGAAGGCAAATATTGACAGAGACGGGAAGACCTGTAACACCCAACGTCATGGAAATGTTTTAGTAAGAGTGTATGAAATTTCCAGGTGAGATTTTTTTAAAGGACAGTCCAAAGATGTTTAACTCCTGCTGAACTATGCTACTACTACTACTGCTAGTACTACTACTACTACTACTACTACTACTACTACTGCTACTACTACTACTATTCTTATTATTACTACTGCTGTTGCTGCTGCTGGTAGTACTGTGAACATTATTAGTGTTATTATAATGGTCACTACTGTTTGTACCATCACAGCTGCTCCTTTCGCGACACACACACAAATGTACGTCACCATAATAACAATAATGCAAGTAGTGATTGACTGATTGATTGATTGGTTGACTGACTGACAGACTAACTGACAAATTGACACTACATTGTTAAACTCTCCAACTTTTACATTATCACTATTTTTCCAAGTAAATATTGTTAAAATTCCTTTCCTTCCCAGTAAATAAAAAGAAAACGAAAATAAGAAAATGCAGTGCCTCGGCTCGCATTCTTAAACGCTGTTCTCTCAGCAGACGTGTTCTCAGAAGCCACAGAGATGAGCGCCTTTTCCTGTGATGACGCAAAAGTCTTATTAAACAATCCATAGAATCATGAAAACAACCTTGAAAATCCGAGCAACTTTCAGTAAACCCTGTTAAAAGCTGTTGTGATAGGACACCAAGTCGCTTGAGCATACGAACCCTGACACGGTGAGGAGTGGCCAGGAGCGAGCTGATAGTATGAGTAGTGATGGCTCCCCTTTCTACACCCATCACACTACTCCCCCTTCCATCACTCTCATCACACACCCACGCTATCCTGCCTGCCCTCCCATCACTCCCATCACTTCCCAGCACGCGAGGCTCCACACAGACGTTCAGACAAGGCTGGGACACATGACTCACGTGTCTGTGTCTTGTGCTTCCTGCTGTAAACGTCACAACACGATAGCATGAAGTGGGTGACGACCTTATCTTCTCTCCCTCTCCCTCCTCTCCCCTCCTTTCCCTCCCTCCCTCCCTCCTCTCCCCTGCCCCTCCCCGAGTGATGCACCAGGCCCCTTTGTTACGCCCTGTGATGCTAACTAACGGCAGTAATTGGGTGATTATGGAAATGCCGGGAGATGATATCAGTGACGGAATGCATATTATGTGTCTCGGCGCGTCTCTCTCTCTCTCTCTCTCTCTCTCTCTCTCTCTCTCTCTCTCTCTCTCTCTCTCTCTCTCTCTCTCTCTCTCTCTCTTTCAATGACCCTTTCCTTCCCTTTCCTTCCCAGTCCCTGCAGAATGAGTTACGGGCGTCCGGGCGTGTGAAGGAGCGCTGGAATCATTCGCAAGACAGCTCAAGGTGTGAGGCGCAGCTCTGCATTGAACACGCGCCCAGGACTTCCTCTGTACAGGAATCAAGCGGTTATTATTAGGGACGCTATTGCAAGACGTGGGCAGGAAGTGAATCTCGCATTAAATGATCAGTGTGTGTGGGGCATCGTGAGTTATGTTAGGAAGAGAGAGAGAGAGAGAGAGAGAGAGAGAGAGAGAGAGAGAGAGAGAGAGAGAGAGAGAGAGAGAGAGAGAGATCCAGTACAACAAATTAGCAGGTTTTGATTCCCGTGCGGCGCGGCACCACCTAACAACTGCTGCACACACCAAGTAGTTCATGCACAAAACACTCCACGCAGAAAAAGTTAACGCATAAAACTACTTTATGTGCAGACTAGTTCCCGCACAAAGCTGCAGTGCGAGGTGGTGGCGGGAGGCACACGAGGCTGTCTGCCGCTCACCGGGAGCCACACCTGCTGATGAGCCTGTGTGTGTGTGTGTGTGTGTGTGTTATTCACCCACGGCCGTCTGCTGGTCTCGCGACACAACTAGAGATTACACACACACACACACACACACACACACACACACACACATACATACATGCATATATATATATATATATATATATATATATATATATATATATATATATATATATATATATATATATATATATATATATATATATATATATATATATATATATATATACATATTCACATGCAGTAGTCGTTGCATTTGTCCATTACGTTTGTCCACGGGGTAAAGGTGCATTCAAGACGAAATCACTTCCTCGCACAGGCGTGTTATTTAGGTATTAGGTGAACGATTTCCACTCCATTACCGAGGACTGGTTGCCGCCGTAGCCTCCGCGCTAAACGTGGGAACACGGCTATTATGTAATCACTTCCTGCGTTTTATTTCATCATTAGATTTGTGCTGTGTCACAATTTCTATTACTGCAATTTCCAGATATTTTAATTCATTTTATTTCTGGTCGTTTTTTTTTTTTCTGCTAAGTGCAAAAGATAAATATGATTAGTATCGGTAATATGTCGGAAATCTTCTTTCTCTTTCCATTCTGCTCTCTAATTTTTCTCTCACATCCGTCTATTTTTTTCTTTTAGTTTCCTTTCTTTCTTTTTCTCTTATCATTTTATTGCAACCGATATTCTCGATTCTCTTGATGTTTTCTTTTTTTAGTTCTCTCCTTCCGATTACTTCTTATCATGCAAATTTCCTTCCCATCCTTTCATTGCCACTGCCTCCCTTCTGTCTTGTCTGTATGTTTCCTCACACTGTCTATTCCTGAGAGACAGCGCTTCCAACAACCTAATTAATACTCTATACATCTCTCCACTCTATCACCAGTTGACGTATTCTTTCCGTGGCTGGTGAGGGAAGCGAGGGAGAGGAGAGGAAGAGGAAGAGAGAAGGGGGGGAGGAACCTTTGAGCGTCTCATTATTTCTTCCCTATTTACTGCGCTAATCCGGGCTGACGGTTCAAGACTTGGCTCATATGGTCCCAGGAGGGGGACTGGGGTGAGGCGGTGTATCGCAGCACGTGGTCCTCTCATACACTCCCGAGACCAGCACTTCCTATTGATCTTCGTCCTTTATTCCCCCGTACCTGTCCTTCAGCTCTTCTCGGTTCCAACAGCTTAGGTCTGGTACAAATATAGAGGTTGGTAAAGTCATGGTTTTAAAGTCAAGTAACGTGAAGCACTAATTGCTCTTGCTTTTCCTTAACTTTTCACTGCTATGGTCATGATTAACTTTCCTACCACTATAAAAACTGTTTGCATGGAGACACAGGAGAGAAAAGAGAGAAAACAGAAAGTAGTTTTGTCTTTAACGCTACATAAAAATATTGACGAGAGCTTAGCATAAAAATAGTGTCTTAAATAACATAGGCATTAAAGAAGGAAATTTATGTGGCAGTGAAAGGTTGAAATTAAATGTTGTGACGTGGTGATGATCTTTATAAAACCTAAAAACTTATAGACTTTCACCAAATAAGAGAACTTAAACTTGGCTTGAAGGAAAACACTAAACAGAGTGGAAGTGGCTACAGCAGGCTCATGGACTCTAGTCAAGACTGTACCAAACTTTGACAATGAAAGGCACTAAAGATGGGAACGAGTCTCACCTAATGTAATTCACTTAACTGCTGTCAACGCCCTGTACATGATCGCTTCTCTGCTCATCACAAGCTTCATCCTCCACCTTTACTGTATCTTGCCTCGTGTAACGTAATCTACTGCCACACAGACATCCATCAAAATCTTGCACATGGCTCATCTAGTCATCACCAGCTTCCTCTTCCATCTTCCCCATCCCTTCGCCCCCCCACACGCCTGATGGAAGGTGGAAAGGTGCTGCTCGATCCGCCATAAAGCCTCGCCTGTCTACGCATCGACGGCGGAGTCACGAACGATCTACGCATACGAGACCGCGGAGAAAGGGATGCTAATGGTGTTTTTTGTCCATTCCATTAGTGTGTGTGTGTGTGTGTGTGTGTGTGTGTGTGTGTGTGTGTGAGGTGAGGGCGGAGCTGTGGCCGTATGATTGGATCGTCCGCGCGGCCTAACACAACCTGACAGCCTGTGAACGCGAGCACAATTACGATTATTCAACACCGCTTCTACAGGCAGTTCTTCCTCTCTTTCCATCCCCTCCCTCCCTCCTTCCTCCCTTGTTTCCCTCGCTCATCTCACAGACAGTTCCTCCTCCTCTCTTTCCATCCCTCCTTCCTTCCTCCCTTGCTTCCCTCGCTCACCTCACAGACAGTCCCTCCTCTCTTTTCCTCCCTCTTTCCCTCACCTCACAGGAGCTTCCGTCTTTCCCTAATCCTGGCCGCAACTCGCCTCCCCACGGGCCCCCGCAGCGTGGCCACAGAGGATCAGCCTGTCACGCCATCGCCACACAAAACCATCACGCTGAAGAGACAAGTGAAAAGATTGAACACTCTACCTCGCAGCTCAGTATGGTAAAGATGGCCTCATGAATCACATCTTATCAGGAGCATACGGCAAATAATTCGTGGAAGAGGCAAGTGAAAAGGTCAAACGTTGTACCTCGAAGTGAAATGTGTGGAATAGGAGTAAGAATGAGGAATGTTGAGCAAATGGTGCGATTCATGTGGTACTTTTCATTAATCGTGAAGAAACAACTCTCAGGTTTGGTGGTTAGACAGTAAGGAAAGAAAAGGTATTAAGGAACTCCGGGCGCGTACATACATACATACATACATATGTACATGAAAAATAAGGAGAGGTTTTGTACAATAAAGAAACTCGTGACATCAACAAGTCTCTCCTATGATAATGTAAGCAAAAAACACGATAACTATATGGATTTGTATGGATCATGATTGACGCCAAATGTTATTATTGAAGTGAATGGATGCATATTACGTGTTGGTATCAGATGGTGACAGTGATGAAGAGAAATGTGTAATACTCTTTAATCAGTGAAAAAAAAAAATTGTTTGGTGTGTAAGGATGAACACACACACACACACACACACACACACACACACACACACACACACACACACACACACACACACACACACAAACACACAAACATTCAAATCGACAAACAAGTAAACAAACAACCCAACGAAAGGAGAAGAAGAAAAGAAACAAGATCGAGAACAAGAAATAAGAAGAACAAGACCAAAACAAGGACAAGGACAAGAAGAAACACGATAAATAAGAACAAGAAAAAACAAGAACAAGAAGAACAAGACCAAGAACAAGAAGAATAAGAACAATAAGGAAGAAGAAGAAGAAGAAGAAGAAGAAGAAGAAGAAATAATGATAATAGTAATGTATGTTGTTTATTTCCAGTCCTTTTCACCTTTCCCTGTGTCTGCCCTGCCCTCCACGGAGGCGCCGAGGGGGAAGGGTGGAGGGCGGGAGCAATTTTCTCCAGCCAGAGTTTGCGCAGCGCTGTTTGTGAATTTGTTTGGGGGAGATCAAAGTGAGGGGAGGAGTATTAGGCTTTATCAGGGAGTGGGGAGGTGGGGGAGGGAGGGAGGGATGGAGGGAAAAATCATTGCTTCCTCCCTTCTTCTCAGTATCCTCCTTGAACTCACGATTATTCCTCTCTCTCTCTCTCTCTCTCTCTCTCTCTCTCTCTCTCTCTCTCTCTGCGTGATATTCTAAACTCTATTTGATGGTTAGTTTTTTTTTTTTCTTTCTTTATAGGACACACCACCTTCGTAACCAAATTATTCCCTTTTACCAGTTAATTTTCTGCGTGCAAATAAGATATGAGCAACAGCAAATCGACACAAGACACTGACCAAACAAAGCATTCTTGTAAACGAAGAATACTTTGAACTCTTTTAACTCTCATGAAGATTACCCATTCCTTCATAATAAAAAAAAATTTAAAAAAATGCTGGAATTTCTGACAAGGAAGTTTGGCCATATTCATTAATTTCCACATGTTCATTACCTAAAAAGAAAGATTACTGATGATTTTTATGTTGTTTAGTTAATTTCTTATTTCAACACCATTCCTCCCTCCTTTCCTTCCTCCTGACGGGCCTCCTCCCCTCAGCTTTCCCTCACTCCCTGCTCCCTCGCCCCATCCCTCATCCCGCCGCGTGGTGCCCCATGAGGCGTGAGGCGGCAGGGTGCGGCGAGCGGTGGTGGTCTAAGGAGGAAATTCTTCAAGCCAGCTGTGAATGACCACCCACTTGGGCACTTCGTAGGAGGGAGAAACAGATTGAGAAAAAGGAAGATGGAGTGGGGAAGGGAACGAGGGAGGCACAACCTTTCCGGAGGCCCGTGCTGTGGGGAGGGAGGGAGGAAGGAGGAGGGAGGAAGGAGGGGGTGAGCGGGAAGGGTAGAGAAAAGAGAGTGTGGAGTTACTGTTAGAAAAAATAATGTGGTTATTTCCGATTGTTTTAAACACTGACTTGGTAATGAGAGAGAGAGAGAGAGAGAGAGAGAGAGAGAGAGAGAGAGAGAGAGAGAGAGAGAGAGAGAGAGAGAGAGATTTATAGTACCACCATGAAACTTAAGCATACCCTAAATAAACAGAGTAAAAATTTTGTTAAGGAAAGAGGAAGCGATGCAACAACTACAATGGTAACAAATTACAAACACTGCTGTTACTACTACTACTTCTTCTACTACTACTACTACTACTACTACTACTACTACTACTACTACTACTACTACTACTACTTAAACTACTACTTCTACTACTACTACTACTACTACTACTACTACTACTCTCATCCAATACTATTTCATCTTTTATTTACTCTTCTTCCACTGCTGCTAACCACGAAGGAAATAAAATAAACACAACAATAAAGATGACGAAGACAAAAACAACCATAATTCACCAACAAACGAATAACGTAACACACTTCTTATCCAAAGAGTGTATATACCATACTGTTAGTGGTCACAGGGAGGAGGAGGAGGAGGAGGAGGAGGAGAATACAGTTCGCTAAATAAGAGTGTATCTGGATAATTATTGAAGAATTTAACACAAAACAAGCTTTTCTTCAGGAAGTGGCACATTAGCGGACCTTTTCCTTTCTTATTCTTTATTCAACTAGGACAGCGCTCCTATTACATAAAACGAGGATCATTCGTTACATAAATGAAACATAATAGACTTGAAATCCCAAAGAAAGTAATAGAAAAGGAGAATTAGGAGGAGAGCAGGGTGGGGTGCCGAGGGAAGAGAGAGAAGCATCAGTCAGAGCCAAGTGTTGATCAGGACAGCACACGCCAGCACTCAGACCTTCCTCACCTGTTGATGATCTGTTGATGTTTCTTTCTCTCATAATGACTATTTTCAAATGTCACGCAACTGATAAAAATCGAGTTCTCATAAGTGTTTTTCCCAATGATGATATAGAATTCTTGTTAAACTACCACTGTAACCATGAAAATATCCTTGAATATCTTGATTACCTACAATATGAAAATACTACAGCCAATTCAGTGCAGTCGAGATAAAGCGTCGAGATATTTGAAAACACTGCCTTACAAGGACGCCTTATATACAAGTTGAATTCTTAGTAGTTGATTTATCGGTGAATGAGGAACAGAGCCCAAAAAAGCCTTCACGATAACAGCTTAGCGGCCAAGGAGATGAAACCTATTGTTTTATATCTACCTTACGTACTTCAAATTTCATACATTTTCTGAGTACATAATTATACACATTAAGTATTTTTCCCATGTTCTTAGCTTCCGTTCACTCTTTTTTTTTATTTTCCTTTTTTTTTTCTTTTTTTATTCGTCATGTCCGCTTGCATGTTTATGTGCGTCCCGCAGCTCCCAGGCCCGCGAGTTATACTGGCGGCCAAGTGTCTTTTAATTGTGTTCTCTTACCATTTTGTACATCCACATGATTCTGTTCCTCCCACGCAGCTGCTATGTGGGCTGCATGAGAACACCCTGTACTGTGCAGGTGATGGCGGGAAGTGTGTGTGTGTGTGTGTGTGTGTGTGTGTGTGTGTGTGTGTGTGTGTGTGTGTGTGTGTGTGACTCCCTGCATACATCTCCTCCCTTCCCCCCCTCCCGTTCAAAAATACACACAGGAGCAGCGTCGTGAAAGCAAACAGGTCAGAGGGCGGCGCGCCACTTCACGCACTCTCTCCAACAATTCCAACAAAGGAACGTCACAATTTCCAGCATTTTAAAAATCGCACGGAATAAAACAGTCGAAGGAAGGAAGTTACGTCTCTTTATTACGATCATTTGCCGTTTCTTATTCCTGTCTTTTTTTTTCGTCGATCATTGAGGACTTGAAAAACCCGTCAGATCCGGCTGGGGAAACAGAAGGAAGTGCGCGATGTCCTTCAGGTAGGTGAGTGCGAGGTGCCGTGATGAGGCTAATGCTCTTGTTGTACCGACACGTGAAGCACAGACGCCGCCACTACAAAGAAAGGTCGCCCCGTCAGTCGCTGGTGTGTGTGTGTGTGTACTTCGCCCGAGTCACTCACTGCCTGGCGATAGCGCGGCGGATAGGTGAGGTAGCAGAGACAAAGGGCGGAAGGCAGATGGTGTGTGTATTTCTGTCTTCAACTCGCAATCTGCGGGAAACAATTATTACTGGTGCGAGTTTTTTTTTGTTTTTTTTTTCATGCTTTAACTCTTTTGCTGCTCTGTCCGTTTCCTATTAACATTCAAAGCACTGTAAAAAGAAAAGAAATGCTACGACACAGGAAAAGAGAGAATAGGTGGTTAGTTTTATATTTTATTTATTTTATTTTTTTTAGACTATGGAACTATTTAAGAGACTGTAGTATTAAATAAATGTCTAAAAAGTTGAAGGACATTGTGACGAAAAATTGTCTTGCATATAGACGCTTAAGGTTCAACACAAAGTTCTTTAGGAATAACATTGACTGAAAATACTGACCCAGACTAAACCTCAACTCCACTCCTTCCTCCTGACGATAATCTTACAACAGGCGCTTATCTCAGAGTTTTAAGCACACTTTTATACCGTCAACGTGTCATCGCAACACATTTTGTCTTTCCTTTAAGGTTAATTGGTGTTGTGCGATATGTTTGTAATTGATGAGTCTTGAGAACACATTCCAAAATCTCAAATTACTCATTTGTCTGTTCCCGTGACTAGTACAAGGCGGCGGAAAGAAAAAACACATTAAAATTTATAGCCTGTTAAGAACATGAATAGCTCAAACTCGTTATTCTCTCTCTCTCTCTCTCTCTCTCTCTCTCTCTCTCTCTCTCTCTCTCTCTCTCTCTCTCTCTCTCTCTCTCTCTCTCTCTTCACAGCCTCCCTCCTTCCCTCCCTTCCTCTCTTTCCCATCACTGCCATGTCCCATTCCACCTCTTCCCTGCCCCTCTCCCACTCCCCTTGCCTCTCTCCACCATAATTTTCTGCCGAAAACCATTAACGTTTGCATTGTGAGCAGGAGATAAAGAGTTGGGACAGCGGTGAGGACAGAACGCAGCAGGTGGGTTCTCTGGCGGGCTGCCTCGGCGGGTCATCATCGCTACAGGTGGGCTGCCTTCCTTACCCACCCACCCCTCTCTCTCTCTCTCTCTCTCTCTCTCTCTCTCTCTCTCTCTCTCTCTCTCTCTCTCTCTCTCTCTCTCTCTCTCTCTCTCAGCTACATACAACTCACCCTTCCCCATTCTCCCTCACTCATTCCGCACCTAACCTTCCTAACCACTCCTCCTCCTCCTCTCCCATTCTCTCTCTTCTCTTGGCGTTCACACAATTACTGTCAAGTGTTTACAAAGGCAAAGTCTCCGTGTACAGTAAGCATTATATTTTCCTCTCTTTCTCTCTCCTGCAGCCCGAAAGACTTGAAAGCTGCGGAAACGTCCTGACAAGACTCTTTAAACAGCATCCTCTTGTGCCGCCGCGTCACAAGGGCCCTGAGCGGCAGGCAATCGAGGCTACTTGGCTTCATCAGGCGGCTCCTGGCGGTGACTTTACAAGAGAGGCTCGAGAGGGTCCAGCTATTAGGACCCTTGAAAATTGTACCAGTAGTCATGAAAAGGGTCTCTCCCACTCTCCCCGCTCCCTCGGTGAACAAAATGGGCCCCTACACTCATCAGTTTCGACGTGGGAGATGAGGAGATAAGATAACCTCAGCTTCTCTCGTCGCCATGTGCGGTAACGCGTCTCTGCCAGCATGCCTGTAGGTGTTAGAGGACTGAGGCTAAGAATGAAGTGGTTGGCCCGTCTGGTGTCCTTCTGGAACTGTACTGAGCGGAGTGTCTTAATGAACACCACGCACTCATTGAGGGAAAGCAGGACGGGACGCGGGGCAGTACGAACATTCCTGGGCGCCGCGGTGATGAAGTCGATAGCGTCACCGTCACCGTCACCACCGCCACCGCCGCCGCCAACTCGCTGTCCGCCTGTCACCAGATTT
>NC_087154.1:22432026-22442026 GCF_035594125.1 Scylla paramamosain
TAATACCTCAAAAACTCAATTCCTCCATCTGTCAACTCGGCACAACCTTCCAGACAACTGTCTCCTCTTCTTCAATGACACTCAACTGTCCCCCTCTCCTACACTGAACATCTTCTGTCTGTCCTTTTCTTATAATCTAAACTGAAAACTACACATCTCATTTCTAGCTAAAGCAGCTTCTATGAAGTTAGGTGTTCTGGGACGTCTAAGCCAGTTTTTCTCACCCCCCCCCCCCCAAACTGCTAACTCTGTACAAGGGTCTTATCCGTCGATGTACGGAGTATGCTTCACATGTCTGGGGAGTTCCACCCCATACCGCTCTTTTAGACAGGGTGAAATCAAAAGCTTTTCGTCTTATGAATTCCTCTCCTCTGACTGACTGTCTTCAGCCTCTTTCTCATCGCCGCAGCGTTGCATCTCTAGCTATCTTCTACTGCTATTTTCATGCTAACTACTCTTCTGATCTTGCTAACTGCATGGCTTCCCTCCTCCCGCGGTCTCGCTGCACAAGACTTTTTTCTTTCTCTCATCCCTGTTCTGTCGACTTCTCTAATGCAAGAGTTAACCAGTATTCTCAGTTATTCATTCCTTTCTCTGGTAAACTCCGGAACTCCCTGCCTGCTTCTGTATTTCCACCTTCCTATGACTTGAATTCCTTGAAGAGGGAGGTTTCAAGATACTCATTCTTCAGTTTTTGATTGCCACTTCGGACCCTATTCGGGACCGGCATCTTAGTGGGCTTTTTTTTATTGGATTTTTGTTGCCCTTGGCCGGTGTCCCTCTTACATAAAAAAAAAATCCGCCAGTCTAACCATCCATCCACCAGTCAAACCATCCATCTCTCAGTCTAACCATCCATCCACCAGTCTGACCATTCATCCACCAATCAAACCATCCATCCAGCCATCCATTCATTCACCCCTAAACAATAACCCCTTGGTTCCCTTTTTTTTTTATAGTGCATTCACAGTATTTATTTCTCTTACTAGCACCACGTTTCATGCAGTGCAATGGGGTATGGTGATATCAAACAGCTTAACAAGGGTTTCTGTTTCTGTTTCAGTTCCTTTATCATCCTGTCATCTGAGCTCTGAAATGAGAAAAGAATGAAGACTTTTGAAGAAGAAACAGTCAGTCACGCTGCCTTGTTATTTCATGTTGATGCTCTTAAAATCAATTATAGTATTAATTCACTGATTTACATGGCACAGAATGGGCTCAGTAACCAGGCTGTTAGTGCTCAGTCATTAGGTAGCTTCAAAAGAAGATTGGATAGATTTATGGATGGCGGTTATAGGTGGAAATAGGTAGATACGTTTCATGCATGGACTGCCACGTGTAGGCCAGATGACTTCTTACAGCCTCCCATATGTTCTTACGTTCTTGTGGTCATATAAGCGTGGCAAGGTACAGTCCCGGTCATGAGCTGTGTCCTGTTCCCCCCACTCCCCACCCCTTGCCGGCAGCTCGCATGCCTCTCCTCACGACACATCGATGATCAAAACTTCGAACCTGAGATGGATACGAATCATCATGGCGACGAAGCAGGACACAACTTATGACAGCGACTGTACTCCTGCTTCAACTCGCCAGTCACCACATCTCTCGCGTTGTCTTGATCGAGAGGACTCGTGAGGCGCTAAGGTCAGTCAGACTAGTGCTCAGATTGGGAAGTGTCCATTAACAATATCATTACATTCTTTAAATGTCACGCAGTCTCGTCAAGGGTACAAATAACGATAGAGAGAGAGAGAGAGAGAGAGAGAGAGAGAGAGAGAGAGAAAACAAATCATACATATCCAAATCAAATCAATCTTCACAAAACATAAGAAAAAAATCAGTCCCTGCCCTCACAAGAAAAAAAAAAAAACACATAAATAAACGAGAAATACATAGAAAAAAGTGTATGTAGGTAGAGTTAAACGTTCCGAGGTGAGGCAAACGAAATGATATGGAATGGGTCTCACTTGCTAAATTACCGGGAGTTACGTTAAGTGGGGCAATTACGAGGATGGGTTATGTTTAATGGATCAATTAGTGCCGCGCTTATCACTCCGGCGCTCAAATGAGGTGGTCAAGTACACAGTCACACATGCAACGTATACTTCGCTTAAAGGTGACGCAGAGAGAGAGAGAGAGAGAGAGAGAGAGAGAGAGAGAGAGTATGGACATTTTTATTGGCCATGCAGTTATACATAATATACATCAAAAAAAATATTAAGGCCAGATCCGGGAAGCCAAAACTTTATTAGGACCTGAAGGTTTTTCTCTGAATGATGCATGGCAAGGGACTGTCCAGCCATCGAACTATATACATCAGTGTATACACATTTTTAACACACACACACACACACACACACACACACACACACAGATAGATAGATAGATAGATAGATAGATAGATAGATAGTTTATTGATCACAGTTAGCAAGCATGTTACAAAAGATCAGAAAACACTATAAAAAATGCAAGTTAAATAAATAAAATACAACTTGAAAAATAGACAAACTGTTGTCCATGAATAAATAATAAAACCGTAAGCCATCACCTAAACTATAAACACACAAGAAAAACACTACCTAAAAAACAACTAGAACAATTAAAACACCTACACATAACCGCAGTCCGCTAATTTAAATATAAATAATACAACAATTAAAAACAGAGATTAGCAGCACGAATAAAGCCGTAAGCTATTACTTATCTAAAAACACGCAAAAAACACATGATATTGTATATACCTAAACCTCAAATTAGTAACAGTAAAATACCTCAGACCTATCTGTAGTCCACCAAATTTGACATAAATAAAATAATACTAAAAACACAAACTAACTGAATAAATAAAATCATAAACTATGACTCAACACACAAAACACACCTGTAAAATGCTACGTGGCATCATCACTCAGCTGTTTTCAGGCTCGCTCGGACTTGCTCCCCCTTCCCTCCTCGCTTCGATGATGCTACGTAGTATTTTACAGGAGTACTTTTAATCACCGCAAAAATGTTATCGTGTAATGCTTATCGGTAAATCACATGCCTTTTAATACCATTTGTCTTGTCATAAGATACTGTAATACTCCACAGCTTGCAAAAAATGAGATTAAACCATCCATAATTTGACCAAGTGGCACCTCCGAGGCTGTGACAGTGCAACCATATGTCCGTCACCTCATAGCCACACGCAGGGCACACCCGCGACTCCCATACATTTTCAACTCCTCTGACAGGAAAACAAAGCCTTAAAATGCATATGTGTATAGAACATTTTCTACTTAGAATCACACGTTCTTTCGCCTCTTTCAGTATTTGCAGAAACTCGCGTTACACCCTGTATAGACATCACTCAATTATAGAGACAATCTTTTGTATGATCTTACAAACTTGGTCGGTGTCGTATTTGCCATCGAATAGGTCTTCCAGGCGTGCTAAGTTATTATTTTGCCTAATGCTGACAGAAATAAGGCAGATCTCAACAACATGTCATTCTTTTTGTATAGCACCACAAGCACAAAGACGCTCCTCTATAGGCAACCGATCTCTTCCCCGCTGATTCCAACGCCTACTTACTTTCTATCGCCAGAGAGTGCCCAGATACACGGAAGCGAGTGAAGGACATTCTAAAAAGGTCGTTGACTGTGTGGCGGTCCTTATATACGCTATGGAGTTGGAGAGTGTGGTTAATGATTCGGTACATGGCCTATCACGAACCCATAGACGCCTCGACACGCTCCTGCACTCTCTTCATGAGGTCCTGCATGCTAGGTACATTAGTGTCAATAAAGCCCTGTATGGTTGCACTTAAGAGGGTGTTGGCTTGGTTAATTATATCTATAGCATACATTAGTGGGTCATCAGGGTATCCATTCCTCTCAGATACAATTTTATTTAAAAAAATTGTGTTGCCGGGATCTCACTAAATCGAGAAGAGAGGGTTATCCTGCCTCAATGTATCAAATGTCGTTGGGTGTAGACTTCCTAACTCCTAACAGCTGCCTGATGCCCCAGTTATACAACTTAGTCATAGGCTTTAAGTCAGCTCCCAGCCACGACTCACAGCCATATAGGAGAGTGGACACAAGTGCAGCGTCAAAAACTCTTCGTTTCACCACGAACGGTACATTATTGTCTTTTTTAGAAAGGTGACGAATTTTATTACTTGGTTTAGTTTTGTCATGGCGTGAACCTTAAGGGCGGATGACACGGAACCGTCGCTAGTGAAAGGCGATCCAAGATACACATACAGTGAACACGGGTCGATGGTCAGGCCATTCACGTGTAACGACTCCATGTCACCACCTGCAGCACGGACAACGAAAAATTTTGTGTTAGCCTCGTTGATGACCACACCGTGCTCATTGCAGAATGACTGTAACAACTTCACCTTCTCCACCATTCCTTCTCTGCTCGTGGACAAGAGCACAGTATCATCCATCAAGACCAAAGTATGAAGCCAGCCAAGAAAACCATCAGGCAAACACCTCTGTTTGATTAGTTTAATAAATTAATTCATAAAAATTATAACGAGTAGGCATGAGGTGGGCGAGCCGTGCCTCACTCTGAGTGTGGCCGTAATGATGGCACCGCCAACTGATTCAGTGATACTGTACATTGCCATCAGCGCTGCCAGCATCACCATGCCGCAACCTAGGCGCTTTAAAATGACAAACAATTTCTTCCTAGGTACCAGATCATAAGCCTTGCTAAAATCTAGAAAAGTTACGAAAAGCTTAAATTTCTTTCGGCGTGTCATATCCATGAGGAGGTGTAACGATACGATATGTTCCGTGCAGCCAGCCATGCTGGCTCTGTGCCCCAGCCTGCTCACGAAATGGAATGAACCACTGACCCAGTCTGTGGCACAGAACTATGTCATATAATTTAGTGATGCTGTTTATGACACTTATGCTTCTGTAGTTGTCTGGATCGGATCTGTTACCTTTTTAAAAAACAGTAAATATCTTAATTTCGCCCAGGCCGCAGGGTACACACCGGACCTGAACACCGTGTTATTGTTATCAGCCATTTCACTGGTAGCATGGAGAGGATGCCGGGAGTGAGCCCATCTGGTCCACAGGGTTTATTAACCTTCATTTTTTTTAATCTGGCACTGAATCTCAGCGGGAGAGATGAGGTCATCCAGGACGGGGATAGTCACGTCTGTGATGACGCGCGTAGGGGACGAGACAGAGTTAGGGTTCAACACACGCTCCAAATGTAATTTAAACCCGTCATCGCTCGGGCGATTTTCATTGGTTGGCGAGTATATCTCGAGGTCACCTTTCCAACTGATGGCTTTCCACACCCCAGCGTCATCAGCATCACCCAACAATCTTTCCCACCTCCCCAGTCGTGCATTCCTCTCTTCTCCTCCCCAAGCCGGTACACTCCTACTGTTTTCTGCACACACGTAAAGGGATTCTGAAATACGCGAGGCAACATCGTTATCATCAACAGGAGAAATGTGAAGTCCTGACACGTTTCCTGTGTATATATATATATATATATATATATATATATATATATATATATATATATATATATATATATATATATATATATATATATATATATATATATATATATATATCAATTTCAGACTACTTGATCGATTTTTTCGTAAGGCAATTTTGTGCAGCAGTCATACAAAGCTGCGTGGTCCCAAGCAGCTTCGCTCTGGCAAGCACATTATCCAAGTGCGTCCCAGGACTGTCTAAAGATACGCAGACAGGAGCGTGATCTGAAGGAAAGTCTGATCTTTTAATCACTGCAAACTCATTCATATAACTAAACTGGGAAACACAACGCACACGTCAAGTTCCGACACCCATGCGTCACGCTTCTGATACGTCATGCCGCCGAGAAAGAGCTGGCTAGTTTTCAAATTATTCAACACCACGAATTTGTTATCTACACATATTGTCGATAAATTACACACACACACACACACACACACACACACACACACACACACACACACACACACATACACACACACAAGTGTGTGTGTGTATGTGTGTGTGTGTATAAACACAAAACACACAACACACACACACACACACACACACACACACACACACACACACACACACACACACACACACGTTTGTGTGTGTGTGTATGTGTGTGTGTGTGTGTGTATACACGCAAAACACACGTGTATACACACACAAAACACACACACACACACACACACACACACACACACACACACACACACACACACACACACAAACAGACAGAGAATATGAGGTACTGAGTGGGGGATCATAGGTAGCACAGCAAGACAGATAAGAAGGAATAAGGAAGAACCCGGAGAGTAAACAAGGTAAGGAAGGTGAAATGCTGAAGAAGAAAACGAAAAGGGACAGATTAGGGAGATTTAGGAAGCAAAATGAAGTGAAACTGAAAGAAAATGGAAATGAAAAAAAAAGCAGAATTCATAAGGTAAGGAAGATATGAATGGGTGTAGAGATTGTAAGGAGTAGAAAGGAAGGAGTAGGTAATAGATAAGAAACTAAGAAAACTAACAAGATGAGGAAGATCAATAGAGGCACTAAGTACACTACAACAGGAAGTAAAAATGACGTAGAAGACTAAGGAAAAAGTATAAGATTTAACAAGATGACGGAATAAGTATGATGAAGTGCAAACAATAGCAAGGAAAATAGAATTAAAAAAAAAAAAAGAAAAGGGACAGAAAAAGAACAAGGGGCGACAGGGTGATGGAAGAGGGAAACGAAATATACGCGTGGAAAAAAGAAGATAGAAAGAACAATAAAAGAAAAAGGGGTGATGGAATGAAGGGATAGAGGAGAAAGCAAGGATACGTGTGGCTACAAAGAGGTGGAAACATAACACTGAAACCATAAACATAAAAGGACCACATTTATCCGCGCACCAACCTCGCCATTGCAACACGCACGAAGGGGGGGAGGGGAAGTGTTGAGGTACAGGGCGAGGTGATGGGGACACACAAAAAAAAAAAAAAAACACGGGACTGAGCAACGCGAGTAGAAGCAGGCAATACAGAGCGTGTGTCATTGAAGGAACCAACACACGAGGTAGAGGAGCACGCGGGGTTAGTCCAAGCACTCACACGTCACGAAGAGAAACGATCCAAACGACCTTGCGACACGAACCTTTATTGTTACCCGCCACAGCCACATACATTCACACACACACTCACACACACTCAAGGCCACCACGCTGCGCGCTCACATACACACATACACACACACAGAAAAAAATCATACACAGCCACACAAACACACTTTTTTGCTTCATCATTGTCCTTGAAATATTCTCTTACAAGATTTGATTCCACCAATTATTCCTTACCATTAACCAGAATGTAGATAGATTACGTAATGAGTTCCTTGCAGCGCCGCGTGTGTGCCTTTAACTAACCTCACGTAGGGAGATAGGGCGCGTGGTGAGCCGGCTGGTGATTAGCATGTTTACGGTGATGAGTGCCTTTTAATGGCCCGTGGCGGCGGCCTGCCCCCCGTCATGACCACAGCCAGTAATTTATCAAACATGGAGAGGGAAGCGAGAAAATTATTCTCTGCCACTTGGTAAAATACGCAAAATTACATGGTCTGGCTACCTAACGACCATTTACATTCGGTACAAATAATAACAGCAACTATTAGACAGCCGCACCTCGTGTTTTTATTTGATCTTATGTTATTTTTTTGGCGAAGGTTATGTATGTACTGACGCCCTTAAACATGATACCGTGGCGTGAAGCTCTCTTAATGACACCAATTAACACACTGAAAAGTAATATTATCCCTAATACACACACACACACACACACACACACACACACACACACACACACACACACACACACACACACACACACACACACACACACACACACGCACACATTGTTATGTAACAACGTGGAGGGAAGCACAGGCCCGCCAGACCCAGCACCGGCCACCCAACACTCGTGTCCCTGGCCACGCTGCACGCCCACCTGAGAGAAAAGAAAATACATATATAAATAAACAAATGAATGAATAAATGATTAATTATTTACTTAATTAATAACAATAATAATAATAATAATAATAATAATAATAATAATAACAACAGCAACAACAATAACAACAACAACAATAATAATAATAATAATATGATTAATTAATTTAAAAAGTAATAGTATTTCTGACGATGTAAAAAATAACGCGATGTCAGTGTTTTTCATACAACGGTCCTTCCACCAAGCAAGTGGAGTACCACATGGAAAAATAATAATAAATGAGTAAATGAATAAAAAAAATAAAAACAAGTCAGAAACATCTGCAGTAGAAATGTATAAATCTATTACACAAATAACATTACACAAATTATATTGATAACGGCGCCTTAACAGTTTATACAAATTCTTTTAAAACACCAAAAGCGATTGAACTGCAAACCTGAGAAAAATAATAATATACTTTACAATATTCAAAAAAAGCTACTCTCTTTGTACTCACGTTCATCCTTTTGCTGCACTGCGTCACTCACTTTACCCGCTGCTTTACAATTCAGATCGCTTTTTTACAGCATTTACATTATACATACGAGTGCATAGAAAAGTAGACATCCATACACACCCATATGTTATCACACCAGCACACATAAACAGGATATTCTTTCACGTAACATCTATGGTAAATAATTAAATGTCTTTTATTCATTTTTTTTTTTTTTTCTGTTTCACCAAGATTATTTCACAGCCAGTTCTTGATGACTGTATTTAACTTGAGTGAGAAGAGTAATAATTGTTCTGAAGATGATTGGTAGTAGACATACGATACTGAGAACGAGGAAGATAACGACTTGATAACTACGAACAAGCAAGAAAGAAAGAAAAGAGTGAAGAAGAGAAGCAAGAGAGAAAAAAAAAA
This sequence comes from Scylla paramamosain, assembly GCF_035594125.1. Lineage (NCBI taxonomy): Eukaryota > Metazoa > Arthropoda > Malacostraca > Decapoda > Portunidae > Scylla > Scylla paramamosain. The sequence continues at coordinate 22,440,936 of NC_087154.1, forward strand.
ACATAAACAAAAACAATAACAACCATTAATGAAAGAAGTAATGGAATAAACGACACACATTCACTTTATCTGTCATTCCCTCATGCAGTGCATTCCACCCTTTCCTTTATCATCAATTCCTTCACTCGCCTCGCTTGTCATTCCTCATTCACTCTCATCAATCAATTTCTCTTGTCATTTATTCATTCATTGTCTGTTCCTCCTTTATTAATTTCATTTTTTCATTCATTCGTTTAACTCACGCATTGAAGATTAGTGTAAGTGGTGATGATGTGAAATGGTAGTGGTGGTGGTGGTGGTGGTGGAGAGGCGCGAGGGACGGCTGGCTGAGTGTCGAGGCTGACAGACGAGTCCCGGGAACCTGAGGGTGAGTGTCATCTACGCCAGAAGGTTGAGTGTCACTTAAAACTGAGCGATGGAGGAAGGAAGGGTTGTGTGGCACCCGTCCCCTCTCTCCCCCTCCCACCCCCTTGGCACTCCTCACCTGCTGCATGCTCCCCATTCCCTCCCACCCTTCCTGCTCCCAGTACGTCTCTCTTAACTTCCCTCCTCAACTCTGCTCGCTCACTCCCTCTCTCACTCACTCCCTCACTCACTCCCTTACTCCCTCTTTCTGTTACTTCCTCACGCCCTCCTTCCCTCATTCTCTCACTCTCACTCACTCCTTCACTCCTTCCCTCACTCTCTCCTTCAGCTCCTCACTCGCTCCTTCACTGCTTCCCTCACTCCCTCCTTCATGCCCTCCTTCAGTCAATCACTCACTCACTCACCCTGTCACTCCTTACCAAAAACGAGCAATGGCAAAGTATCGTCGCAACATGAAAGGAATGAGAGGAATACACTTAGTTGATGTATTCTGAGGTGTAACCAAAACAAGGGAGGGGGAAGACTGATGACTGGAGGACAGAGTTGTGGAGCAGGAGGAGGAGAAAGAGGAGGACCTTGAAAAGGAGAAAGAGGAAGAGGAAAAAAAAGTAAACGGAGAATAAAACAACAACAACAACAACAACAACAACAACAACGACGACGACGACAACAACAATAACAACAACGACAAACTAAAAAAATAAATGAAAATTTTGAGAAAATAA
>NC_087154.1:22447026-22474526 GCF_035594125.1 Scylla paramamosain
TGAAAGGAATGAAAAAGTGAAGGCACAGTTTGAATCTTGTATCAGTGAGACGAACGACAAGTGGGGGACAGTTAATACATAATTCTGTGTAGGAAGGCAGCGGGATGGGGTGGTTCAGAAGAGCAGTGACCATGGGAAAATTGGTTGAAGACAGTGAGGTCAATAACATTACGGCTGAATGTGAAAGACTGGAGATCGTCAGTTAAAGAAGGGAGATTACAACGCGAAAAGCCTCTGACTCCATTCTACTTGACAAGGCTGTGAAGTGAATGAAGCTGCCGCCATCTGTAGAAACCGGATAAGCTCTTACAGTGAGTCAGCATCTCTGAAGAGGAGAAAACTGACGGAGGTGACACAGAACTCCGGAGTGTGTTCAGCCTGGGAGAGGGGAATTACTGATTGTCACTGAAGAAGAGTTGAGCACCATTCATTGACTATTTAACGTGATACTTGTTAATCCCCAATTCAACACCTTCAGTTCATCCACGTTATAATTCACGTGCCATTTACAGCAAGTGAATTGTCAACAACGCTTTATATTTTTCTCCGCCATGTATTGCAGTGACTTTACGTGCGATCTCCACGTCACTCGTAAACCTTGACATTTTTTTTTTTTTAAAGGTAATGGTTGATGTTTGCCGCAATAAAAAGAACAAGATTTCCAAGTAGTGATCCTTGCGTGACTACTCACCCGATGAATGAGGATGGAGGAGGAGGAGGAGGAGGAGGAGGAGGAGGAACAAGAACAAGACGAACAAGATGATGATGATGATGATGATAAGAAGAAGAAGAAGAAGAAGAAGAAGAAGAAGAAGAAGAAGAAGAAGAAGAAGAAGAAGAAGAAGAAGAAGAAAAGAAGAAGAAGGAGAAGAAGAAGAAGAAGAAGAAAAGATGATGATGATGATGATGATGATGATGATGATGTTGAGGAGGAGGAAGAGGAGGAGGAGGATGAAGGAAACTGAGACGATGACGACGTGGAGGAGGAGGAAGAGGAGAATACAAAGACATAGAGAATAATAATTAGAACGAGGAAGAGGGCGTGGAGAAGGAGGAGGAGGAGAAAGAGGAGAAGAGACGAGAATACAGAGAACAAGGAACAAGGCGAAAATGACGAGGAGGACTAGAAGAAAATGAAAGGAGGAGGAGGAAACAAACACACAAACAACTAATCAGGCAGACATACAAACAGCAAGACTGACAGAGAGACAGACAGACGAACGGACAGGTAGTGGTGGGTCGCGGTTTGTCGTGTGGTGTTGTGGTGTTGTGGTGTCCCGGGTCACTGGCTTTATGGTGGTTCATGATGAGCGGCAGTTAGCGGCTGGAGAGGGGCGTGGGGACGTGGGGGAAGGTGGTGGAGATAGGAGTATGAGGGAGCATAGATGATGTGGTGTGTAGGTGTGGCGGAGTGTGGTAAGAGTGTGGTGTGGAGTAAGGGAGCTGTGGTGAGTGGCATGAACTACGACTGCGGGTCTGAGTGGCTGTCTCTGTGTTAGTAAATGTAATAGCCAGAGGAACGCAATACAGACAAACAAACCGACAGACAGACAGACAGCGGCAGGCCACGTGATGGACACCCACTCAAATATGTGGTGATAAGCAGGCAGATCTGGGACGTGATTCATCTGCTTATTTGTTTATTCAGTTTAAGGCTTCATAGTCTCTTAAATTTGATAGTCCTCGTGTAGTGAAGACTCGAGTAATGATGGCACCAAGCTGTGTTGCGGCGGTGCCCTCCAGCCTGGTGAGGACTGCACGGGACAGTGTGTTTACTTGTTGTCTCTATTTGATTGTACTGTACAGAACTTGAGCTGCACAGGTGGTCTTATCTTCCTGCCTATAGTACATTTTGACCAGATTTTCATGCAGTTCATGTACGTTTCTGGTCTCTGTTACCTCTTCTAGTTAATTCCAAATATCTACATATGTATGTATATGTGTATGGGGAAGCTGTCCTTTTTTTATGGTGGGTGTGTGTGTGTGTGTGTGTGTGTGCAGAAGTTGATGCCTAACCTAAACAAGTAATCGATACATTTTGCTACAAATTAGCCACCTGATCCCTAACCCTCCCCTCACCTCGCCTCGCCTCACCGCAGCCTCCGCCCAGCGCTGCAAGCGATACTTGAAGGACCGCCAAGGACACGCAGTAAAACTAACGACAGCACTAACATCGAAGTGCAGGCCGTGAACACCACCACGGAGACGCTGGCGGGCGGCAGCGAGTCCCCGCCCCGAGCACCGACACGCAGGGCGCTGGCAGTGCTGGTCTGCTTGTCCTTAATTTGACATTCCTTACTGAACTTGACGAAGGTTAGTTAGAGACACGCAGTAAAGTGATAAAGATTGGTGTTACTGCCCTTTGCCTCACATCCCTTCCTCTTATGAATTTTGCACGTGACTAATTTCTCTCTGCAGCTCGTTTCGCGTGAAAGAGAGCTGCGGTATTTGCTATTTGCATAAATTACGTCCTGTTTGCGCAGAGAATCCATCATTTTATCCCGTAATGTTAGCCCAGCGTGGTGCACGTAGATACAATACCATCACTGTCAAAATGGTGTGACTGGATACGTATATTTGAGGTACGCTCAGGCTAGTCACTGGAAAAGAGCGGGGGATTTTTATCTTTTTTTTTATTTTCTGAATTCATCTTTTGATGCAGCAAACGGTATTTTCTTATTACATTATCTTCAACAAAAGTATAATGTTTAAGTGACGGATATTAGTTTCTTGTCAATTAATAAGTCTACGGTGCTGCACCTCCGTCTTGTTTCCGCCCAACAGACGCGTGACACGGAACTGTAAGCAGAGGAACACAGTGAACACTTTAATAATGCATCATTCGTGTTTTCTGCGCATTCACACAGGAAATTAACCATTTTATGTTGATGCACATCAAAAACATTTTCAATTATTCTATATACATAAAATTAATGCAGCAGTAGAGAAAAATTCGAACAACGAGAAGACTCAGAACATGAACTTTGAAACCTTATGTTTACAAAAGGGTTAAATAAAAATAAATAAATAAATAAATAAAATATATATATATATATATATATATATATATATATATATATATATATATATATATATATATATATATATATATATATATATATATATATATATATATATATATATATATATATATATATATATATATATATATACAGCACACATCCTCTTCCGTCTTGTCCAGAATGGTGGCGTGCAGACTCCATCCCGAAATAAAAACACAGCAGAACATGTCCTTATTGTCCTGCCTGTGCCTTGATCCACACCCGTTCAGTTTTCTTTTATGAAACAAGACGCGTGCAAAAAGCAGATGACACACCAAACGGGGAAAAGAATCAACATTGGCTGACCTTTGAACGAGGAGGTCGATCGAATATACTGAACACTTGGAAAGACACAGGGAATAATAATAAAAGGACCTTGAAATTTGCCATCGTGCAGCACACGTCGCAAGTTTCAGCGATGAGGGTGGTGCAACTGTGGTATATCAAGACAACAGCTACGGTATCAATATTAAAAGTCTTCTTAAGGGCAGTACGATGACTCCTCATAGTGTTTATTATCTTTATATTATTCATAGGATAGTAAATATTCACCTCCCTCATCGCCATCAACTTTCAGTGAGTCGTTTTAAAGACGGATGTTTGACTGAGTGAGAGATTAATGGGATGCAACCATTATGGTCATGTGGCGCCTCACATCACATATGTATGCCAACATGTATTGGTATGACTGTTGAAAGAAAGAAATAAACCAAACGTAAGAAATAATGAAAATAATTAAATTGCATCTAAATGAACTGTTATGACTCTACTCTTGTGTACAGACGAACCCTTACTCGTGTACCTACAATGGATGGACACACCAGCGTCTCTCCTTCACACGAGCTACACAGTGACCGCAGTAGTACATCATGTGTTACCCCGCAGTGAGATATTCATATCAAAAATTCATATTTTGATCTTCATATCAAAACATTTGTATAAAAAATATAATGCTATGCAAAAGAAAAAAATAAAAACGAACAATGCCTCGAGCCTGCTAAATAGAGATGGGGATGGCAGAAGAGAAGCACTCGTAAAGCTACACATAAATGGTGGCACGGCGAGAAAGTGCCGGGCCTCGCAGCCGTGGGGCGTGGAGGCGGGTGTCGCATGCCGCAGTGCAGTTAGCGGCGGCAGTGTCTCACCCGGTAATGGCGAAGGATCACCGCGCCGCCCCCAGGGACGCCGCCGCTACTTGGTGACGCAGGCAGCCCTCCACCACAGCTCTCAGCGACACCGAAACTGCGCGACTCATTTTTGAGATGGCACATTTTCTTTCAAAATTGTCTTATTTATCTAAATAAACCTTATTATCTTAAAAAAATAGCCTGGTTTTATCTGAAATTGGCTCAATTGTCTGAAATTTGCCCGAATTCACTCCCCGTGTGCTGCAATCCCCAGACCGTGAAATTTAATTCCCGGGCCCTGCTTGACACCCTGCGCGGCACACTGCGCGGGGAGCAATCTTGCCTTATCTTCTTAGCTGGATTAACCACAACACACACGGAGCAATGCAAAGTACAGTAAGTTATATGTATTCCCTTACAGTCGCGTTTTAGTACAAACCACCATGCAGTCCCTGTTAAGCCTAAGTTATAACGGCAAATGAATAAAAGGTATCATTATAATGCTGTTGTTGATACGCTGCTGCTGCTGCTGCTGCTGCTGTTGCTACCACCACAACCGCCATAAGAACAACAACAACAACTTTTTTTTTTATGTAGGAGGGACACCGGCCAAGGGCAACAAAAATTTATTAAAAAAAAAAAAAAGCCCGCTGAAATGCCGGTCCCTGAATAGGCCCCGAAGCGGTAGTAAAAAACTGAAGGATAAGTGTCTTGAAACCACCCTCTTGAAGGAATTCAAGTCATAGGAAGGTGGAAATACAGAAGCAGTTCCAGAGTTTACCAGAGAAAGGGATGAATGATGGGTAACTTTTGCATTAGAGAGGTGGACAGAATAGGGGTGAAAGAAAGAAGAAAGTCTCGTGCAGCGAGGCCGCGGGAGGAGGGGAGGCATGCAGTTAGCAAGATCAGAAGAGCATTTAGCATGAAAATAGCGGTAGAAGACAGCTAGAGATGCAGCACTGTGGCGAGAAGACAATCAGTTAGAGGAGAGGAGTTGATGAGACGAAAAGCTTTTGATTCCACCCTGTCTAGAAGAGCTGTATGAGTGGAACCTCCCCAAGACATGTGAAGTATACTCCATACATGGACGGATAAGGACCTTGTACAGAGTTAGCAACTGGAAGGGTAAGAAAAACTGGCGGAGACGTCTCAGAACACCTAACTTCATGGAAGCTGTTTTAGCTAGAGATGAGATGTGAAGTATCCAGTTTAGATTATAAGAAAAGGACAGACCTACTACTACCACTACTACTACTACTACTACTACTACTATTACTACTACTATTCCTACTACCACTATTATGACTATTACTATCATAACCAATGCTACTAGCATCATCTGTCGTCGCAGTTGTAAGGGGCGACTGAGAATGACTGAGCGAAGTGCCTGGGCATCCTGTCTGCTGTATCTTGATTTCCACACTGTGTTCCATGCTTGGCTGTTGCTACCCAGGAAAGATCTGTCAAGTTTATGTTGTTGTTGTTGTTGTTGTTGTTGTTGTTGTTGCTGTTGTTACTATCATTGTTATAGTGTGATAGTTATCATCACAACAACAACAGTCATAACAATAACTACACCACCACTACTACCACAGGAAAAAGAAGAACAACAACCACAGCAACAAGTACCACAAGAACATCATCAACAACAACAACAACAACAACAACAACAACAACAACAACAACTACTACTACTACTACTACTACTACTACTACTACTACTACTACTAATAATAATAATAATAATAATAATAATAATAATAATAATAATAACAATACTGATAATAATAATAATTTTACTTTAACATCAAGAACAACAAATACCACAAGAACATCATTATCATGAACAACAACAACAACAACAACAACAACAACAACAACAGCAGCAACAATAACACTGCGGCGGCGGCAGGAGTTGCGTGCCGTTCCGGTGACTTGCGATCACACACACACACACACACACACACACACACACACCCCAGTAGCGGAGGTCGTGTCATTGGACGAGGAAAGTTCTGCAAAAAAAACGCGGGAATCAAAAGCTTCGCGATAAAATTACGACCATTATGAATATTTTACAAGAATTTTAGTTTGGTGCAAAAAATGTTAAGTGATATATTGCAAAGTGTGCGTTCAGTGTATTAAATATTTTATTTGTGTTTTTGATGCAACATTACACTTATACGCAGTTTTTGCTAAAATTATTATCATTACATTACTCTTCTCCCATTAAAGTCCTCATCAGTGTCTCACAACTAAATGGTAACTATGTGAACTGTGTAGGAGAAAGCCCACACTGCAGTCACAATTCCAGAACGAAGAAAATATCTTTGGCTCCAAGCACATGGAAACTCACGACGCTGGATTCATTGATGGTTCACAACACACTACTAACTAACGAAGAGAATGAAGAGACGTAAAATAACAGAACCTTCGATAGAGATACTTCATTGACATAAAGGAACATATTTCATAAACATATTTCCCAGGCTTAGTAATCAGGATAGAACTAGAAGTAACGGATAAAGCTTCATAAAGTTAGATTTAAAAAGAGATAGAAAGAAACTGAATGTCAAATTAGAATGGTAAATAACTGGAATACACTTAGCAATCAGATTATCAGTGCCTTGTGCTTCTGAAAACATCACACACACGGGTTCGATTCACGAGCCAGGTCAGGAGTCTTTGGTGTGGCTCCTTTGTAGTTTGGCCCCTGCTCACCTGCTTACCTAACAGTGTGAGTCGGAAACTGTGACCCGGGTGAGAAACAAACTCCTGAAAAAAATACACGGGGTGGTCTGATCATGATCATCCCAGGCCTGGTCTTCCAAGTTGCCGGCATCGTTGTGTTGATACTTGATGAGGATTGATGTGTGTATATTTCCTAGTAGGCTGCCATGTACTCTACTTGAAATAAACACACACACACACACATACACGCACAGGAGGATAGGAGTATTGGTCTTTCCCTCATGTAGAGCAGAAAGGTCACAACTTCTCGGTCTACGCCTGGTACCTGTTCCCAGGGCGCTGATTAAAAGTTGCGGTGAAGGAGATAAGACAGATTAATTTTCAGCCAGTCGGAGATTCGAAGCTGTGACCTCTCAGTAGTGAAGTTATGCGCCCATGGAGGTTACTACGAATAACAGTGACAATAATGATAATCATATAATATCACTACTACCACCACCACTACTATACCACCATCACTACTACTACTACTAATACTGCTACTACTATTCCTACTACTATTACTACTACTATTTCTACTGCTACACTGCTTCTACTGATAATGATAATAATAACGATAAAAACAAATAATAATAATAATAATAATAATAATAATAATAATAATAATAATAATAATAATAATAATAATAATAACAATAACAATAACAATAACATCAGTTGAAGATAATTGAGAAGGAGGAAAACTGACCGAGCACCAGATGTTCCTAATTCCCCGCAGTGATTACCTCCAGTGATTGAGACCAGACGCGTCCCAGTACTCACGACCTGTGCTGGAGGGCGTGGGGGAGGGTGAGCGAAGAGTAAGAGGACAAAGCATTACAAACAATACACCTAGTAATAGCGAGGCACATTTGTATTAATAATCTAAATGTTAAAGGATAGCGCAGTGGTAAGGAGAGGAATACGAGGAGGAGGAGGAGGAGGAGGAGGAATACAAAGGAATACAAAGGAGCGCCAAACAGCAACAGACCTTTTGGTCCTTGAAAGGCTGTTTGGTAACTACTTCTAACTCGCTACAGGGAAGAGAGACAAGAAAGCACAGCAGAAGGCTCCTCCTTACCTACTACTCACTCCAGCTTGCGCTGGCATGGAAATAGATGGGAAAAGTACCATGCAGTTTGGAAAAACTGACATGGAATTTTCATAGGAAAGGATGAAAGGAAGTTCTACTATTCACCCTACGGTGAACCCTATACGCCTATCTGAAAATTAAAACAATTGATAATAAAACTGGTGTCTGTAAGAGTCACCTTAGTGAATTTAGTAATTATTCGGACAAGAAGAGACCTTGTTGGGGATTAGCTTTTAAATATTTCTCTATTTTATTTTTGAATGATTCAATAGAATTCCTGTGTACGATTTCTGAACGAAGTTTATTCCAGATATTTACTGTGCGATTAAAGAAAATGCTTGGTCTCGAGGAATTTAAAACGCTTAGGTATAAGCTTGAAGCTATTATTTCTTGTCAGCTTAGAATAGTCAGTGATAAGGACATAGTAATCTTGACGCTAATATTTATTAGCGTCAAGGTTACTATGTCCTTTTAAGATTTTGAACACTTCAATTAGGTCTCCTCTTATCCTGCGCTTTGTTAAGCTTAATAGGTTTAGTTCTTCCAATAGTTTTTCTTACGGCTTATTACGCAATCTTGGAATCATCTTTGTGACTACACTGTATCTTTTCTAGTTTTTTTTTTTTTTTTTTTTTTTGTAATGTGGTGACCAGAACTGCACACAGTATTCTAGATAAGGGCGCACCAGTGAGTTATATAAGGCAAGTATAAACTTTTCTGATTTAAATTCAAATGTTCTTCCAATGAACCCTCCTAAATTATTTATTTGCCGTCTTTACTGTTTCTGTGCAGTGTTGACTCGGTTTAGGTCTTTTGGCACAACGACACCAAGATCTTTTCTTTTTCAGCGTTTGACGGTGGCATATCATTCATTAAATATCTCGCTTGAACATTGTTGCTTCTGATATGTAGAACTTTACACTTTTTCTATATTGAATCCCATCTGCCATTTTTCTGCCCAGCTAGTTAGTTTATTGAGGGTCACACTGTTGAGACGCTGACGTTACTTTACTTGTTATTTTGATATCGTCTGCAAATTTACTTATTTTGCATTCGAAAATATATTGTCAGGAGTGGGATTCGAACCCACGCCCGGAAGACCGGACTGCGACCTGAACGCAGCGCCTTGGACCGCTCGGCCATCCTGACTCCTAAAGAAGGAGGAGGAGGAGGAGGAGGAGGAGGAGGAGGAGGAGGAGGAGGAGGAGGAGGAGGAGGAGGAGGAGGAGGAGGAGGAGGAGGAGGAGGAGGAGGAGGAGGAGGAGGAGGAGGAGGAGGAGGAGGAGGAGGAGGAGGAACACAAAGTGACAACAAACCTCAACAGACATAATGGCCCTTACGAGGCTGTTTGAAAGAGTACACTATCTAATCTACAGAGAGAAACGTACAACAGTATAGGGAAGAGGAGCAGGAGGAGGCGTGGTGCGGTCCCCTGTGCATGGTACACTTAAAGGCTGGCGAGCGGTAGTTACGTCGCTTTCCAGTATTAACCACAGCTTTCAGTCCAGCGTGATGGTTTTCCCCGCGTCTCTCACCGCCCGCCCGCCGCCGTCCTCCGCCTCCCGCTGTTGTGGTTCGAGCTTCCTCACGACAGCCGCCAATTACTAGATATGAGACTGCTCTGTTCGCCGTGCAATTATCGCCGTCATCACTTTTTCGAACGTCGCGACCACTGAGGCCACGGGGACTTCCGACGCGTGGGAGGGAGTCGGGAGGCTGGAACACTCACGTTGCCAATCCGGCTCACGTGTCCCTGGTGTGGCTGTCAGTCTTGATCCGGGAGCGCCAAGCAGAGATCTGATTGAGTCTAACCACTTTTTCCTTTTGCACAGAAACTTCCTCCTCCGTGTAATGATCTGCTTCTCGTTTATTTATTTATTTATTTATTTATATTTATTTATCTATTTATTTATTTTATTTTATTTATTTATTTTATTTATTTATTTATTTATCTATTTATTTTTCATTTATTTATTTATTTATTTATTTATTTTTTTTTTTTTTTGAGTCAGCATTGCCTGTTGGCTTCAGTTGTTTTGATCTGAAGATAATTTATATGACTAAGGAATTACTGTCATTTTAGTCCCATTTTCATTGCATGTTTGTATCATATTGAAAATTCAAATCTATAGTCGCTGTATGCTAACAACATCGCACACAGAGACTCGTGTTACATGAACTATATGTACAAAATGCGTTCCCTGTCTATGTGGAACTAAATTAAATATTTCCTTATCACCTCTTTTCATCAAGAGTAAATCTCTTTGAAAACGAAAGTCATAGAAGTAGTCACGCTTGAGTGAGCTGCGAACCTAAAAGCTCTTTGGTGATTAGGTCAGACAGAGCAAAGCTGGAACAGACTACACACACATCAGACACCAGAAGGGAACTATCACCACCACCACCACCACCACCACCACCACCACTGCCACCACCATCACAACAGCAGCAGTAAACACGACGACAGTCCACCCAAGTGGCTGAGACTCAACACGAGACGCGCCGCATCGACACCACGTTTTGATGAGGAAACGACAGAAAATTCCTGACACGCTGACTGGTGCATTCCAATGATAATGTGGCTTGCGACACGAGGAGCGTACTGGCCTGGCGTGTGAGGAGAGCGAGTCAAGGTGTTTGTGTATGTGGTAGATTTGTCTTATTTCATCACACTTCACAAGTATTCAACTTCCGCGAGACTTGTTCTTGTTACATACGATGTCTATTATCACCTGACGCGATGCTGCTGCTGTTCAAATCCGACGAGAACAGAAAGAGATTTAATGTCTCTCGTGTGTGTGTGTGTGTGTGTGTGTGTGTGTGTGTGTGTGTGTGTGTGTGTGTGTGTGTGTGTGTGTGTGTGTGTGTGTGTGTGTGTGTGTGTGTGTGTGTGTGTGTGTGTGTGTGTGTGTGTGTGTGTGTGTGTGTGTGTGTGTGTGTGTGTGTGTGTGTGTGTGTGTGTGTGTCAGTCTCGGAACATACATATTCTGAAGAACTCCAATCACCCATCATTCCTTTTCCTCACAAGCACCTTCCTGCACTTTAACCTTTCCATTCCTCAGCCTTCCTACAACCACTACACCTGTCCACCGCCTTGGCCTCACCTCGCCTCTTTCTTCATCTTACTTCCCACCCTATTCCTTATTCCTCTCTCTCCCTCTCCTCCTTCTCCTCTCGCCTCTTCCCCTCCTCCTCTTTCACTTATCCTCCTCCCGCTCCTCTCCACACTAGGCCCGGCGCTGCTCGAGGTCAACTGGTGGAGAGAGGCTTGCATGAGAGCGCCTCGTTAGAGACCTCACGAGCAGAGTAACAATTTCGAGCACTGTCACTGCGACGCGCGGATGTCCAGCCTCTCAAATTACAGTGATCGGTAAGTGAACAAGTCCGGGCAAGGAGTATTCTGCGAAATCTTGGCGTCGCATCTGTTCCATCAGCCAGCCATTCATCTCCTCCTACTTGGTATATAATTTGTTTTGGGTCGATTATGATGGCGGGGTGTGGCCAGACGCGCCACTGCAATATTCCAGTCAAGTACAACGCGAAAGATTCGGTCACACACACACTCACACAAAAAAGAAGGTTGAATAAACGGGGAGGGTGAGACAGAGGTGGTGGTGGTGATGGTGGTGGTGGGCTGCCGCGCCTCCCTCACCTCCATGTGGGAATATCATGCAGATGAAAAACACCCGAGGAGACACAAAAATGACGAAACTGGACTGACTGACTGACTGACTGACTGACTGACTGACTGACTGACTGACTGAATGATGGGATGATATACAATGCAGAGAAGGAAAAGGAAATGAAAGAGAAACACGAGGAAAGAGAAAGATTGGAAAGGGAAATAAAAATAAAGAGAAAAAATGGAGGGAGAAATAAAGAAAAGGGAAATTAACAAAAACATTAAGACAAAAGAAAGAAAAGTCAAAGAAAGGAAAGAAATAAACGGAAATAGTAAAGAATTACACACACACACACACACACACACACACACACACACACACACACACACACACACACACACACACACACAAACACACACAAACAAACAAACACACACACACACACACACACACACACACACACACACACACACACACACACACACACACACACACACACACAACGTACTAACAAGACACACAATACAGGAACCATTTAAACTCACACAAAATGGCATATCATTACACATTCAATCACCAAGTATAAAACGCTGCCCTCCGCCCTTGCCCCCTCCGCCGCCCCTCCAGCACGGTAGCAGCAGCAGCAGCGGCGGCACCACCACCTCACACACGCTAATAAATCTCCTCCATTTCCCGTGCTAAACCAAATACATTCCGTTCAGCGCCGCGCACCACTCACCTTAATCAACCTTCGCCGGGAGGGAAACTATGACATTTGTGGTTGGAGCGTTAGGAGGAAAAAAATTACCATGCTACAATATGTGGTATGCTCAACAGTAGCGACTGAGTTTCCTTCTTCTCTCCCCTCCTGCTTCCTCCTGACTCCCTGTACCCCACTATCTCTCTCTCTCTCTCTCTCTCTCTCTCTCTCTCTCTCTCTCTCTCTCTCTCTCTCTCTCTCTCTCGTCAGTAATAAGCTAAAGAAGGGTCTGTACTTTCCGGCGTATAAATAACAACGGTGATTCAAAGGTGTGTGGAGGACGTGCACGATAAACACGATATTTATCTTGATTTTCCGCCAGTGTTAGTGATTCTTAATGGAGCTACTGACACACACACACACACACACACACACACACACACACACACACACACACACACACACACACACACAGTTTTAATGGTTATGTGTGTCTTCTTCACAAGTAATCATTACCGCCAAAATCACCGTGTGTGTGTGTGTGTGTGTGTGTGTGTGTGTGTGTGTGTGTGAGTGATATCCGTAAGCCTAAGGCACACTTTTGTGGCAATATGGTTTCCTCCACGAGTAACCAAACAGAATAATGGGAGAGGAGGGAGGCATAAGTGATAAGGTGAAGGAGAGTGAGGACACGAAAGCAGAAGGGTAATAGCAGGAGAGCAGCAGGAAAGACGATAAGGAGGGAGGGTGTAAGGAGAGGAAGGACTCTGTGCTGATAGAACATAATCAGAATAAAAAAAATAAATGAAAAAAACATACAATGATTTAAAATGAGGAAGAGAAGAAAGACTGACTGAAACAGGACGATGAGAGAACAAGTGAGTGAATGAAAGAGGCAGGAAAAATGGTGAAGGAAGTGAAGTTGTAGATAAGATAATGTAGAAACAGAAAATTGTAGAGAGAGAGAGAGAGAGAGAGAGAGAGAGAGAGAGAGAGAGAGAGAGAGAGAGGGGACAGGGGTTAGAAACAGGAGAGGGGAAAGGAAAGGGAGGTGTGAGGGAGACTTGAGGGAAGGAATAAGTATGGTGGCAGGGAGGGGATGGAAGGGTGTCAGTGAGGGGGAGGCAGGGGGTGTGGAGGGTGTGGCAGGGGAGAAGTGTTAACCATTAGAAAGGCGATGACGGACGGCGGTTCATCGGCGCCTGGCGTGAACGCTTTGAGGACGCCCGTGAAGGTTGGGAAGATTTCCTCCTTCCATTCCTCTTCCTCCTCTTCCCCCAGTCCTCCTCCTCGCTCCTCTGGTCCACTCTCTGCACCTTTTCGTTTAATCACTGTGTCTATCCTTTGAGGTGGAAATAATAAGTGGTGTCTCCTTATTTATTGCTATACAAATATATTCTTGAGTGTGAAAATAATGAGTCTTCAGCCAGGCAGAAAGAAGCGAGCAGTGGTGCCAAGGTTCCCACGCCGCGAGTCCAGAGCTTGAACACCGCACCTGATCATGAGCCTTTTGGCGCCAAACCCTCGCCTCCTTCACTAACGCGTCCTTATCTCGATTTGCACTATACTCATGCTTGAATTAATGGCTCGTACTGTTTCATTACGTTGAAATATCAGGGAGAAGGAATGAGGTGAGAGTGGTGAGTAGTGAGTGTGTGAAGGAGGCGCTGCTGGTGGCGGCGCCCTCGCATGCCGGGCGGCAGTTTGAGGGCTCAGCTGACCGCTTCCTTCAATCTACCAGGCCACCTCTTCTCCCGGCTAATGAGACCCTGGAACCACTGCGTCATTAACAGTAACATTACCTGCAACCAAAATAGCAGTTGCCCTCTAATATATCATTAACTGTAACAAACACAGCTATAAAATAACAGGAGACCTTTACGGTGAGTTTGAGGATGGTTCCTGGCTGTCAGGGCTCGAACCCTGAGTACTGGCATCGCGGCACCGGCACCGCCTCGCCGAAGAGTGTGTGGGGCGTCCCGTGCAGCGTGTGGATGCACCTCGCCTGCCGCGGGCGGCAGCCGTGAAGGTGACGCACACTGTGCTTGCATTCGTGGAACACAACAGAATATTTTCTGTGGGTGAGCGTGCACGACTTTCTGTTTGCTTGGCGGATCAGCGTCGTGGCAGGGCACCAGACACGCCCCCAGCCACCCTCTCTGCGCGTCCACGGCGGGAAGAACAATAATTAGCCTGCGGTGAAATACCTGAATAACGAGGGTGGGGGCTCACCACCAGCGGGCGCCGCGTCCGGCGCGTCGAGCCTTCACCTCGTCATTTAGCATGGCATAATATTACCATAAATTGGGTTTCATATAATATGCAATTATAATACATACTAAAACTTTGCATAAGTACCACTGCTGGGGCTGCGGTGGGGAAATTATTGCAAGTTGAGGCAAAATTTGCATGGGTCCATCATTGTGGGAGCCGAACGGCGGCTTACTGCCGCTCGTCATGGAACCCCCGGGCCGCTGCCGCCCCGCCGTGCCGCTCCAGCAGGTACGCGTGGTGTTGCACACGCTCGCGGTAGGAGGCAATTGAAAATTAGACTTGCTGAAGTAGGCTAGCATTACTTCCTAGCCGTAATGTCCTGGTCTCGGGCAGTCACGGTCCACGACGCTGCAAACAACGCCTGGAGTCCGCGACGCTGAGTCCCGCAGCGCCCCACGCACCCCACGCACCTTCGTCAATCCAAACTGCTAATAAATGGAAATTGACAGCGAGTTGGAGAGCGCCGCCTCGCTCCTACTCCTTGTCACATTCCCGTATTCAAAATGGCAACCTAAATGTGCTGGAGTCATGCAAGGCGGGTGTGGGAGCGGTGGGGTGGCTGTTGACCTCGGCATCAGGAGGCCCGCCGCAAGCCACGCCACCTGACGCCCCCTCCCACACCCTACACCCCTACCCCTCCCCCACACCCAATACACTCCTTTCCGGAGTTTCTATCTCCCTCACACACTCAGCGCTCGCCCTTGTGCCATCAATTGTAAATAATTAGGCAAGAAATCAAAAACAATGTATCAGGGAATGCAGGACACCCAGCGGCGCCTCCTCGCATGAAGCAGACAGGTGGGACCAACATACGACATGACATGTATGGGCTCATTACACGTAGCGTTCTTGCATCCTCAAACTACCTTAACTTTACTTATTTATTTATTTATTTTCATTTTATTTTATTTATTTATTTATTTATTTATTTTATCTATTTTATTTTATTTATTTATTTATTTATTTATTTTTATTTTTTATTAATTTTCTTTCATCCCATGACCTGACCCCACTTGAGTGACTTTGACCTTCCTGCCCCGCCATGACCCAGACCTTCCTGTCCCTGCCAGCATAACCCTGCTGTGTAACCCTACCACGCTCATCCCCAGCAAGGTCAGCCAAACCCTCCTGACCCCGGCCCCGTAACCCTCCCGGTCGTGACATGCCCTCCGCCATCCACCCCCGCGTCACCCTTTCCCACCACCGCGCCCCGTGCCGCCGCGACATCCTCAGCGCGCCACTCACGGCCGCGGCTCCAAGGTGTCCTTTTCCTCACAACATCTTCCTTCCCCACGTCTGCACTGTTTCCCTTGCCGCAAATATCAGTTAAATATTAGTTGAATCTCTCGGTTTGGTTCATTCCACATGGTCGTGGTACTGACATCATTCCATAAAATATTCTAACGTGCTTATTCCATTACGGATAAACAAAGGTGTGTGTGTGTGTGTGTGTGTGTGTGTGTGTGTGTGTGTGTGTGAAGTTTTCTAGTCCTGCAAAGTCATCTTCCTCTGCTCTCAACTATTCCTTTCCTCTTCCCATATCAGGCCTGTCAAGTGCTGAACATACTGGCGGTGATGGCTGCCGCCCTGGCTTTCACTCCGTCATGGAGACACGTTGGCGCGAGGACATATTCAAGAAGCCATGAAGCATGAAGTTCACAGAATGCTAGAGATGAATGATGAAAGTTGCGATCCGGTAATACGACTGTCTCGATCAGTTCTGTGACAAAATAACTGGCTTGCGGCTGGATATATAGGAGGATATTGCCATAGAGCAATACAGCGCCATTAAAGGAGAGGAAAGATTAGAAAAAGCGTGAGAGTAAGATTCATTTCATAGAATAAGACATAACAGGCACAACGTTTTGCAGCGTCAGGCTAAATGTGGTGCTGTCTCTCTTTCTGAATAGGAATGTAATGAAAGCACACGACACTTTCAAGACACTTATGCTCTGCTTTATACCATTCTATCTAACATCTGGATGGGAATTGGCAATAAGTGGGCTTTTTTTTTATATAATTCTTGTTGCCCTTGGTCAGCGGCTCTCTTACAAAAAAAAAAAAGTCACCATGATTCCTTGTCACCAGCACAGTGCGCCGAGATGGAGAGCTGATGGCAAGATATTCTTCCTTAACACTACATTGACAGCGATTAAGTAAATTATGCAAATACTTTGCTTATCGTGGTGTCACTGTAAGTCTGATGTCGACCTGGAATAATAGCAAATCTTTAACTATCGGGAAATTCTTTCTCAGCCACCTCACGTCCTCTTTGCAAGAAGGAGTTGCTTTGCCTTCAGAAGGATTCACTCAGATTCTTCTGGGTTGTAGCTGACAACACTCCGAGAGGCGAAGGTTTCCATGATTTCTGTTCACACAGTTCTCTTCCCTTGCGCTAGTTGTGATAAGTTTTTCTTTAATAAAGGTATTCTTTATAATTAATCAGCCTATGATTTATGCTCATGGTGACACGCACATCGAGGGCGTTGTACTTGCCAGGTATTCTTAATGCTGCACGACTCATTGGACTGCCAGAATGTAACAGTGAGGCGGTGAGTGAACCCTTATCTGTGACAGGAGAATGTGCCTGTCCAAACTGGGCCTCTCGTGGACCAACACTGACCCGAGTCACGATCAGAGGCTGAGCAACTTGGCGACAAATGGGCAAATATCATGTCTACGGGCGGGACTTAAACGCGGGACTTAAACGCGGGACCCCCATCACCACCAACACCACCACCACCATCACCACCACCTCCGTACGCCGAAAACTCTGCCATCACCACCAATTTAGTTGAATACAGATCATGAAGACTGTGTTACTGACTGGGAGATTTCCACACGTTCAATCCTGTAATGCACTCACACTTTCGAATAGCAACAGTCCACCATCCTTCACAGGTCACCGTGCACTATCCGTGACCCGATGAAATCCGCTTGACTCTCGTGTGCTGACAGTGCTCTCTCACTAGGAATGTTGCTCTTTCAGTAAAATCTCTCTCTCTCTCTCTCTCTCTCTCTCTCTCTCTCTCTCTCTCTCTCTCTCTCTCTCTCTCTCTCTCTTCTATTCTATTCTCTCCTCTTCTATTCTCTCCTCTTCTATCCTCTCCATTCTCCTCCACACCTCTCCATTCTTCTCCACTCCTCTACATCCTCCTCCATTCCTCTCCATTCTCCTCCACTCCTCTCCATTTCCTTCCACTCCTCTCCATTCCCTTCCACTTCTTTCCTATTCTCTTCTCTCAGCTACTAAAATAAAAAGAAAGTCGTGTGCAGCAGGGAAGAGGTGAGCCACGCAGCACCTCGTTATAAATAGTCTTAATGACGATCAATGTGGGATCACTAGCAACTGTAGTAATGTATCATCTGTCGCACCTAAGGCTTCAGTATTCGCCCCGTAATGTCTAAATCAGCCTTCAAGATCTTCATATGCTTAATAATGTGACTTACAACAACGGGAGTCTCGTGGTAGTGGTGCTGCAAGGCTGCTGCAAGACACCACCGGTGATGTACTTGTGGATGCTTTGGCGCTGTCCCTGGCCTGAGGAAGCTCCTACGTGGTGTTGTGACGCTGAGCTCTCTCTCTCTCTCTCTCTCTCTCTCTCTCTCTCTCTCTCTCTCTCTCTCTCTCTCTCTCTCTCTATCTATCTATCTATCTATCTATCTATCTATCTATCTATATATATATATATATATATATATATATATATATATATATATATATATATATATATATATATATATATATATATATATATATATATATATACACCAATCTCTTCCTCTCTCTGCTCCTCTTCAGGGAAGTGTCGGCTGTCACGCGTAAGTTCGTTATGGTGGGTGGCGATGGAAACATGACATCTGCCTTGTACCCAAGCTATGTATATTTACAGAAATATTTACAGGAGGGAGAGGACGCACACACAGCGGAGATGTCCCGCCGTGGTGAAAGGTCAATCTCGACTTCCGAGACAAGGGCAGGTCGAACACAGGTGACCTGGATGGGTCATTCCCGGTATGGAATAACGGTTGTCAGTACAAGCTGGCACTGTAGTGGATGCAAGAGTTATAATGATTAGAATTTTTCCCATGTTATGATTGACTTAGGTGTGTGTGTAACCAATCTTGATGACAAGTAATGGTTTCACTGTTTCCCCATAGCAAAGGTAAAATGTGTAGAGGGGCAACTTACCCAAGAAGGATTTCATCACGGAAGGAATCGTCACGGTGGATAGAGGAAAAGTGCAGGAGTAAATACAGATGGTGCAGCACGGATACTGTAACGCCCACGCTGTGGTGTTGCCTGCAAGCCGCCCAGTGCTGCTTGTGTGTGTGCTGAAATATTAGCACGGCGGAGGTGAAGGGCGCCTCGCTCCCTCCCACCACGAGGCGGCGCCACATGACCTCGTTGGCGCGGCACAAGTTTCAATCAATCAACCAATGAACCCACCGTGGGACCGTGAGTGTATCGGCGGGTTCCCAAGGTGATCACAAGGTCAATTATAAACGCCCGCCAAAGTTGCCTTCAGCGTCAGGTAAACGTAACACTTCCCCGGGTGTAATATCGCGGCGTGACGCGGCGGTTCTCAAGCTGACGACACGACGCTTCCTCGTATTATCTAAAAATTGAGCTTTAGTTTCTTCCTATCACCGTCTATCTCAGAATCAAGCACCACCTGACGCTGTTGTAAATCACCACCCTAACTGTTTATTTGCACTCTACTAAAGAACGCTCTTATAACCGCCATCACTCAGATAACACTGCCTCACGCCGCCTGTCATCAAATTTCGCATGAATGCAGCCTAGTGACGTCAAAACAAATCAGGTCTCCACGTGACGCCTCACTCAGCAGGTGATCACTGTCATCCACTCAGCTGATCACCACACGACGCCCGCGAGACTTTCTCTGCCTTACGCTGACAAACGAGGCTGGCTCGCCTTCACCATACATCACTGTGTGTGTGTGTGTGTGTGTGTGTGTGTGTGTGTGTGTGTGTGTGTGTGTGTGTGTGTGTGTGTGTGTGCGCGCGCGCGTACAATTCATCACGTGCTGAACTCGCGATCGCCAACTTCACGCTCCTATTGAAGGCTCAGAGCTCACATGGTCCGATCTGCGAGGCAGGCTGAGACTTCTCGAACACTACACGCCAGATTCTGTTCCTCAAGCAGAACAGTGGCTGCTCTCTCGTGAGCTGTGTGTGTGTGTGTGTGTGTGTGTGTGTGTGTGTGTGTGTGTGTGTGTGTGTGTGTGTGACCACATATAGGTAACTTCAACTTTGAGGATGTGAAAAAAAAAAAAAAAAGTGTTTCGATGGTTTCGTGAATGGCGTGCAAAGCTGACCAAGCCCAATGCAACTAAAACTTTGTTAGTGAAAACTATCAGTAAATATGCAAGGGACTTAAATTAAAGCATAGGATGAAAACAGTGCACGTTCATAACACTGTTGTTGTAGTAACTCCCCCTGTTGTCGAAGCACTTCTGAAGCGTAGTTGAAATCAAGGAACCGTCATATATATATATATATATATATATATATATATATATATATATATATATATATATATATATATATATATATATATATATATATATATATATATATATATATATATATATATATCGTTTATGTGTGAGGTCCTCACCCGGGGCAGGCGCGTCCCGCCTGTCGGATAGGGGAACGCCCCTCAGATATATGGGTACCGGCTCTTGTCGGCGCGGGACGATGGGACATCCTGCAGATATACAGGACTGCACAGAACACACCGAACAAGGTGGCATGAAACTTACCTCTCACTACAAACTCTGTGTGAGGAATATAAAATCACTGACAGCCTGCGCGGCCTGAGCCCTGCCGCCATGATGACCACCGCCACGGTGCGTCTGTCCAAACAAAAAATTAATGCCTGAAAAAAAAAAAAAAAATCTACTAAATAAATCTCAAACCAAGAACACGTACACCTATACACATGTAAATCACAATCTACAGTTTGAAAACATTAAATGATGTACTGGTGGACTCGGTGCAGCTCATAAAATTTTAATAAATAAACTGCTGATTCCAAAATAGACAAGGCAAAATGTCAAACAGAATACCGCGCATTTTATTACACAGTGGTCATACAACAAGAGATCCTCAAGAATCGACCTGAACCACTTTCAGACGCAAGTGAGGGAAACAAAAACATATAACGCGAGTCAGACCAAGGAAGCACCAGGAACGCTTCCTTGCAGAGACAAGAACCAAGACTGAGAATAAAGGAAATGGATAATCGTACGTACTACAAAA
The DNA here is from genome assembly GCF_035594125.1 of Scylla paramamosain. NCBI lineage: Eukaryota > Metazoa > Arthropoda > Malacostraca > Decapoda > Portunidae > Scylla > Scylla paramamosain. Next base: position 22,467,924 of record NC_087154.1, read on the forward strand.
TTCAAGCATACGTACAGGAAAGTCATTAATATGTATCACGGAACAGCCTGATACACAAATCATGAACTCCTCCGTGCAGACACACAAAGCGTCACTGCACCTGATGTATCACAGAACAGCCTGATACACAAATCATGAACTCATTCGTGCAGACACACGATGGGAAAAATAAAAGAAACTATAACGTCAAACAAAAGACACTGCTTGTGATGAAACTGTGTAAATATGAAAAAGAGACACCATACGATGGTAAGCTGAAAGCTCCCTTGATCTAAAGTGAAAAGAAAAAGTTTGTTAATAACAGAAAAATCTACTAGGACAGGATATGCCAGAGAGGAAAAATGTTTCATCGGAGAAAATAGAAAAAAGTTCATTTCAAATTGGCGGTGGTGACTGTGGAGGTGCAGTGATGGATTACAACTCAATGACGGGGATTAAGGAAACTGCCAAGGGAACAAGAAAATGTTCGTCAGGGATGTAGAATATTTAAGATACAAACGTGATCTCTGAAAAAAAAAAAAAACATGAAAGATAAAATTAGGAGAATAGAACACAGAGGACTGAGTTCAACAAATGTATTAACAAAAAAACAGGAGTGAAAAATACGAAAGTGTGTGTATATATATATATATATATATATATATATATATATATATATATATATATATATATATATATATATATATATATATATATATATATATATACTAGAATGGAGAGAATACCAAAACCTATCAAATGGAACTGATTTTACGCAAAAATGAACGATTCACTGATAGACAGAAGGAAATCAGCAAATTTTAAGTTACAGGAATAACACTGCTTAAAGGATTGTATAAACTGAAGGAAACTGTATCAAAATGTATATTCCTGAGACATCACGTTTCCCTCCAGTGAAAGACATGACAATGAGTAGACAATTTATATAAAAACTAAGTATTTTTTATTTTGAGCATGTGAAGCGTAAAAAGACGGCAAGAAGAAACAGTACATTTGTGTGTGTTTTGCAAGACAAAGAAAGAAACTCAGAGTATATCAGTTCAGTTCATTTGCTTCCACAAAGCATACACCAGGCGAGGCTTCCTGAGTCATGGGATAATGTAACAGTAATTCTGATGCATAAGAAAGAAGACACATACGAACTTGGTAAATTTATAGCCTCAGTAGCTTATTGGCATGTATGATTATGTGAAAGTTTTCCCCAAGGTCAGTACCAACAGCTAAAAAAAAAAAAAAACACCACTGAAACCAATCAGGAAAAGAGACAGGTTTTAGAAATTGGCGCTCGCAGAAGGCGGCGGCAGAGTGTTCAGGGCGCGGAAGTGAACATGCAGTCCGAACCGAAGCCTGGGTCCGGTCAGAGGTTTGCCGAAACCACCTTCATGCTGCCGCCAACCGCCTTCAGTTGTGAGCACACGAGAGGCACACTGGGGTGGGAAGGTGGTGGCATGAGTCTCTACAGGCTTAGCATAAAATAATGGCATCTGTGCTACCAAGGACACACACACACACACACGCAGACACGAGAAAACCACAGGATGCATCAAGCTCTTGGGACTGGTTATTCGCGGAGTATGGGAAGCCCTGTCACTCCCTACAACAAGTAACAGTTTACAATAATCTCAATCTCATTACATGAAGAAGAAATTCACTAATATTCTCCAAGAGGCTCTAAGCAAACCATGCGGCAGTGTGCAAATTACATCAACATAGAAGAATTACACTGAGGAAGATGTCTGTCCAGCAGACTCACCCGTTCAACATCGCAAAAAAAAATTCAGGAAATTGAAGGAATATATCTAATGCGAGAGTTCTAAAACCTTGTAAGTTATATAGGCGACATTATTTTTATTTATTTATTATTATTTTTTTTTCTCTCTAAAACCATACAAGAAATTATTATGAATGTCTGCTGTTAATCTCTCTTACCAAACAATGTTTCTACTTCAATAGTTTTAATTTGTATCTAGCTTTCCCCTATTGCATTTATGCATTTTTTTTTTTTTTTTCATGTCTATCTAATCAAACTGTCGGTCAGTCGGTCAGCAGTTAGTCAGCCAGTCAGTTAGTCAGTCCATCAGCTTTTCTATCTGGGCATCTACGTCTATGTCTTTTTTTGAATCTGAACATTTACTTATAATTTGTGCGATGTAGTATGTTCTGTTACTCACATACACTTATCTTTTCTTGCCTTCTATTCCTCGTACCTTAACATACTTTCATACAGTTTTCTCAGTCTCCCTCACTGTCTCTGACGCTGCACGGACGGTCCCTAGATAATGACACTGAGAACCTTTGGGAATGCGTTTGTCATCAATACATCTCGTAAACTCCCAATGTGACTTTGATTTCTGTCTTTCTTTTACCCATTAAGACCTATTACTGATAACAGATGAGCTTTGTGATGGACTTATTAAAGAGAGAGAGAGAGAGAGAGAGAGAGAGAGAGAGAGAGAGAGAGAGAGAGAGAGAGAGAGAGAGGGGGAGTGTGTGAGTGTGTGAATGCGAGTGTGTGAGTGTGTGAGTGAGTGAGGTGGAGGCGGGCGGCAGGGACGGAGTGGCGTCTGTCTGGTACCTTGCCAACCCCGATATTACCGAGGCTCGACGTCGTGTCAATGTTATGTCATAAATTACTCGCAGCACCATCACGTCGCCGCTGTCCTCTATAATTTGGCTGGACCGTGGAGGTGTGTGTGTGTATGTGTGTGTGTGTGTGTGTGTGTGTGTGTGTGTGTGTGTGTGTGTGTGTGTGTGTGTGTGTGTGTGTGTGTACAAGAGTCCTCATGCAGACGTTTGCTTCTAGAAATGCACGTACACACACACACACACACATGCCAGTCACCACGCCGTCATCCATCTGCTCATACAAAACACAACACCAAATACTTTGATCACTGTGTTTATCACCTCATTTCACATCATGTCACTTATGAACCACACCATCACACGTGACAGTACACACACCCACCCACAACACACACACACACACACACACACACACACACACACACACACACACACACACACACACACACACACACACACACACACACAACCTTTCCTCTCCTTCCTAACACACACAACCCCTGCCCCCTAAGACACACACACACACACACACACACACAACACATACAAATGGAGCCAGAAAAAAACTTATATATCCTGCAACTGAATTCCCTGAGATGACCATAATGGAGAGGTAAAATTACTCTCATTAGGCTGTACCTGAGTTGGCTTATTTGATGCCCATTCCCAGGTGAGGTCATCAGGTAGCCATTACAGCCAGACACACTCGGGCAGGGCGAGGAGTCGATAAAGCAGATGAAGTATGCAGCGAGGACTATCATCTAGCCCACATGTACAAAAATCATCAGAATCATTCGCGAGGAGGAGGAGGAGGAGGAGGAGGAGGAGGAGGAGGAGGAGGAGGAGGAGGAGGAACAACAGGAGGAGAAGGAGGAACAACAGGAGGAGAGATTGTGTCCCCAGTTTCAAGACCGACTAAAACCGGCCCGTACACAAGGAAGCAGCTTCTTAGCCCTCGGTGATTGCCTGTGATTTGCCTCATGATGGCCGATATCAATTTTGCCCCAGATGGAGGGAGGGAGGCTCGGCTGGCTTGTGTTCAGCAGAGTTTGGGTGTGCGGGGAGTTGTGGGGGAAGGGTAGATATCCTGTTATTGTTCACCCAGTGGCATTTTCTGTCTGTCTGTCTGGTTGTCTGTGTGTTTGGCTGTCCTCTCTCTCTCTCTCTCTCTCTCTCTCTCTCTCTCTCTCTCTCTCTCTCTCTCTCTCTCTCTCTCTCTCTCTCTCTCTCTCTCTCTCTCTCTCTCCCACAGCCCGGGTGACAGAGGGGGCAGGGCCGGGGCGGGGCGGGGCGGGGCGGTGTGCCCGGCGGGGCGTGGGTGGTCGTGCTGGGAGGAGACAGGAGGCGACACAATTTTGCATGTCATTTGCTGGCGTTTCTTTGCATTTTTCCTTAATATTTTGGTGCGAGTGCGTTGTGGCAGGTCAGGGTTGTGTAGCAACGTCTGATTACTAACATTTCTACTCACCAAAAACGTAGTTAATGGACTATATCTTTTGAAAGGAAAGTGCACGATATGTCTGTCACTTTCCAGAGCAACTTTCTAAAGCTGAATGTAAACGGTGAATACTTTTTTCTTGAGAATTAATAATGCATAGACAATTTCTGACAAAAGGTCGATTTTTTTCTTTTATCTGAATAAGTTACTCGTGGCGCCTCACAAGATGCTGTTGACTTGTTTTAGAATCTTGCTACGTTCACTTCTAGAGACTTGAAATGAGAGATTTCTGGTACCACTTTATCAAAAGAAGATATACTGTCTTTCTTTCATTTCAGAATGACGATGGCCTTTTAATTTTAATTCAAGAAAACTTATGATAATCCACTAAGCGTGTGTGGAAAAAAAAACAACTCATTATAAGATAAACTTGGAAAGTCTCGCTGTAGAAAACGTAATATCACAAACTTCCCAAGGGAACAGGTAAACCTTCTCTCTCTCTCTCTCTCTCTCTCTCTCTCTCTCTCTCTCTCTCTCTCTCTCTCTCTCTCTCTCTCTCTCTCTCTCTCTCTCCCGGGACATACAGCGCCAAGGGTCCTCGCCGGCGGCCACAAAGAGCTTGGCTGGTGTCGTCAAGCCAGCGAGGGAACACACCAATCACAGCCTTGCTCCTCCAGTGGCCGCGGCGGTGCGATTAACCCTTGTGATTACTGTCAACAAACGCTGTGCCGGTGATTACGGATTTCGGACGTGTGTATCCCAGGGTGATTGTGGGTGCGGGTGTATGGGCAGGGCGGGGAGGGGCGGGCAGGGGCGGAGCGGGGCGGGGAGGGGCGGGGAGCGGTGGCCTGATTCCCAGTAGGCGTGTAGTTAGTGGCAATAACTGTGGTTGGGCGTGATGATCATAATGAGGGGCTGGGATAGTGCCTAAACGGGGCTGACTGTGGCGAGGGGCGGTGCTTGCGGTCACGGCGCTCTGCCGCCCCGCGCACTGGATCTGTCAGACCGGCTGGAGTCCCACAGCCAGCCACATCCTTGCTGCCACTCACTGTGTGTGTGTGTGTGTGTGAGTATATATATATATATATATATATATATATATATATATATATATATATATATATATATATATATATATATATATATATATATATATATATATATATATATACATGTATATATATATATATATATATATATATATATATATATATATATATATATATATATATATATATATATATATATATATATATATATATATATATATGAAATCACATGAGAAGACTGCAGGCGACAGTCAAGCCACACAGGACAGCTTCTGCAAGTCTGATACAATGTCTATTTAGCATTTTATGAAAGCTTTACGACGTGTCCGCCCTGACTGTGCGGCTACTGTGCCTGATTCATTTATTTTGTGAACTGATCCACCATGGTGCTCTCTTGAAGCTCAGTTTTTCAAACATGAATGCATTACTAACATCTAACCTACCTTTATTCTAAGAATTTTTTTCCGCATCACATTTTCAAGAACCTTTTATCCATTCGACGAAATGAGTCATGCCATGGATTTCCACCTGCCTGTGTGAGCAATGCAGGGACGTTACATTTGTCCATTTTAAGACTATTTTCTCAATCCATGAAACATTCTTGTCTTCCTTTTCTGCACTGAATTTAATAATTCTTTGTTCATTCCATAATAAAGGGATGAACGAATTGTACGATATAATCAGGACGTGACTTGATTAGTGGTAAACATAGTCTTCAGAAAACCTCAGGAATTTCACTACACAGGCAGCATTAAGCCTAACACTGTGTTGGCCCCGTCCTCGTACCAATACAGTGTCTCTCATAAGGGTCACAGGTCAGAATGTATTTATATGTCTCTTCGTGATTTGACCTTCCTGGCCTTGTGTGATGTGAGCCTGTAAGGTGTCGCAGAGCTTTCTTTTTTATTTGTTTATTTACATTTTACTGCATAGACTATACTACACTTGATGTCAGACTTCGTGTACCACTCACCTCTACACTCAGCCTCACCAGCCTATCTAGTCTGGTATCGTCTATAAATTTACTGTTGTTAATACTTAATGCGTAATTTACATAATCAATAAATATGATGAACGATAATGGTTCTAACATGCAAAACTGATAACGTCACGATTCTTGCCGTGAAATGGAATCTTTGCTCACTATAACCACGTCACGATCCAGTTTATCTCCAAACTATCAACTGTATTTCATGAACATTACTTTATCTTGAGGCTTGCAGTTATGTATTCTGCTAAAATGCTTTATCAAAAATTTGTATTTATTATTTCATAATTTTTGTCGTTCTCTACTACTTCATGTACGTACATTGCAAAAAACGAAAAAGCTAACAAAACATGGGACCCTTTGTGGTCCCAGACTGTGAGTTAGGAATGGCACGGTTTATGCTTCTCCAAATACTTTTTGTGCAACGGACTCCAGTATTTAATTTATTACCAGTGTTAAACGGCAGTAGTCAGTCCATACCGATGTATTCTGGTTGGTGAGCGCCGATGATGAGACTAGATAGCCTCTATGATACATCTAAC
>NC_087154.1:22479526-22489526 GCF_035594125.1 Scylla paramamosain
TGCACGTCCGGCCTGATGACGGTCGGGTGGGGACTGGCCCGCTCCAGCTGGCAGGGAGCTCCCCGGGGCGTCCGCGGCGAGTGCTGAGTGCCACTGTGGGCGCCCCGAGGTGCTGGCTGAGATCAATGTTATCACTCAGGGCTCGTGAAAACTTTTATTTCTTCAACAGACATATGTAGAGTTAGAAGCCCTAAGCACTCAATTTTGTTCACAGCATGCTACTTGACGGTAGATTTTTTTAAATGAGAGAATTTGAAAATTTTAAATGATTTTTTTTATTTGCTGAAATAATATCAACTTTACCCAGATAATACATCAAACATAATAATTATTCTAATGCTGATAAGTATTGCGGCATGTCACCGCTGCCGATAAAAGAGAAACCATTGCTTGAGGTTGATTAGATACCAGACACTGTCGCCATTCAGGATATGGTGAGACAAGTTCTTGTGCAGATAATTTTAAAGACGGCATCAAATACAGTTTTCAATGGGCTATTGACGTGTTGCTAAACACAGGACTCAGCCGTCACCCTCCAGGGAGTCTGTGGCCCAGGAGTGCTGCTACCACTCGACTTTTATCTCGCGACTCTATAGAGAAAGGCGCGGCGGCGTTGCTGCCTTGTCCCAGATACCTACCGAGAAAGTTTGAGGATTTAAAATGGCCTTGCCGCTGCCCGCCTACCGAGCCGCGGTCTTGGGTGGATATGGGCGGACGATGGGTGCGGCCAAGCCATCCGGTGGGCGGGATAGCTGATCGACGCCCACTAAATCGCAGCCACAAAGTGTCCCAAACAAATCAGACGAGCCTTATTCAGCAGTGCTCCAGATCTCGTGGTTTTCGTGGTCCGCGACGGCGAGGCGACGCAAGAGGCTTAGCAACGCTGTGCTGGGGAGGAACGCCCTTGCTGCTGAAAATGGAAGACGAATTCAGCCCGCGTGATTCCGATACCAGCGAGTAACATTATAGATACTGGAGCGCCGCCAGGACTAAGTTAAGGGATGGGGAAAGGGAAGGAAAAAGAAAGATGAAGAGAAGAGGATGACACCGGCACCGGAGAGAGTGCCAGGTGGTGCCACCTCTACCCACAGTACTGTCATGTCTTGTCACGCCCTCAACAGTCGTGGTGGCCAGGAAGGACATTGCTTTGCTGTACATGCTACACCCTCTCTCTCTCTCTCTCTCTCTCTCTCTCTCTCTCTCTCTCTCTCTCTCTCTCTCTCTCTCTCTCTCCACTATACGCGGGGTGCACAAAAAGAAGGAAGGGTGAGGGGGGAGTCGCCGCCACGCCCACCAGCCAATAGGCCGCCACACCCAAGGGGAGGCACCCACCCCGCCCCGCCCGTCACCCGCATCCCACAACTCACCCCTCTTGCCCCTCTCACCCACGTCAAGAAATTACGTTCACTTAAACGCTTTAATCTGTACGATTTAGTATTGAAAGAAGAATTAGTCGCCAGACCGTAATCCCCACCTGAAGAAAGAACACGCTAGATTGCTACAAATTGAAGTAATTACAGACCATTACTCCAGGACGGATTAAAATTAAGAGAAATCTACAAATGACACTCGCTTTATACAGTCGGTCTTTGTGTTGCTTTGTTGGGCCAAGGCCAGGCCAGGGTGGAGTAAGGGTGGTGAGGGCTGAGAGACAGAAAAGAAAGAAAATAATTCTTATATTGTTTCTTGTACAACTAGGACCTCTCTTGACTGAGGAGGAAACGTTGTACTGGAGGCTGAAGAATAGTGGCTCATTGGTACAGAAGCAAAGAAAATCTTATAACTAGGAAGAATTAGTTGTGGTGCCCTCATATATATATAAAAAGACTCTAATTATAATAACAAGAAGGGGCTGGTTGCGAGATTATAACAGATAAGTTTCGCTGTGATGCAATAAGGCTTGATATTACCGGAGCTTTTTATCAACGCAACTTTCAGAGTGTCTCAAAGTTCCACCGGCAACAGACTAACAATTGACGAGTGGCAGCAAGTGCTCGGTGCGTCCAGAGGCCTGACAGTGGCCTTGTTGGTGGGACAGTGCGACATAAACTTTGTTACTCATCAGCACGAAGAGAGAACAGACACAGTTCCATGTGCAATATACATCATGAAAAAAGTCTTCAGTTTGAACAATGTTACTAAACTAATAAAACTATTGCATGACTTTGAAGAACTAAATCTCTAGGCACTGATTATGTATATTTGGTTGGTACAATAGCAAATTATAAGAAAGAGAACCAAAGTAAAAGCGGGAAAGCATGGAGAGCAGAGAAGGAGGAGGCTGGGTTACGGGAGATAGCAAAGACAACTGAGGAAAGTCTGCGGGATATGCACTCAAAGTTTTATTACAACGACTACACACTAATGAGACAATACAGGTAACTTTCATAGCACACACACACACAAAAAGAAAAAAAAATCCTAAACTACTAGCTAAACTATATTAATTGTCTGCATTAATTAACAGCATATCAACGAAATGGTTCAAATGAGATTGTTTCATGCTTGGTGAAAGGAATAAGATGTATGACACTGCGTACATCGTAAAGATAGTATTAGTAGTGGCAGTAGTAGTAGTAGAAGTAGTAGTAGTAGTAGTAGTAGTAGTAGTAGTAGTAATAGTAGTAGTAGTAGTAGTAGTAGTAGTAATAGTAGTAGTAGTAGTAGTAGTAGCAACAGCAGTGGTAGTAGCAGTTGTAACAATCAATCAATCACTCAGTGAGCTTCATTTCTCTATACATATATCAAAACAAACAGCACGTGTCATACAAGATGTAGAACTAAATAGGAATAAAAAATTTAAATCTGTTGTCGTTGTTGTTGTTTTTGGTTGTTGTAGTGGTGGTGGTGGTGGTGGTGGTGGTGGTGGTGGTGTAAAGACAGTACAGGGAGCACCAGCGCACTTTTGATTCCCAGATGGCCGTCAAGGCGTTACAGTGTTCCCCCTCACCATACCGCAGTACTGGTAGTCAATGGTGGTTCCGTCGACAAGCACCTGGACAGCTGGCAGGGAGGACAACACATCACAGGTACTACAACACGTGGGAAGCTGAAACTCATGAAAGGAATAACAACTGAGGGCTTGTTAGTTACGTAAATAGTGGCGGACACGAAGCAATAATGAAACGTACGTACAGACACAACCTAACAGCAGGATGTGGGATGTGATACTAAGAAATCAGAAATAGTACCGCTAATAGTAGTTGTGGTGGTGGTGATTACAGTGGTGGTAGTGATGGGTAAGGTCAGTGATGCTGATGGCAGTGGTACTAGTGGTGATGGCAGCAGTAGTGGTAGTAGGAGTGGTGGTGATAGCAGAGAGGGCGATAGTAGCAGCAGCAATGGTAGAAGGAGAAGTGGCGGCGGTGGTGATGACGGCAATAGTAGCAACAGCAGCAGTGGTAGTGTGGTGGTGGCGGTGGTAGTGGTTGTGGTGGCATTGGTGGTGGTGACAGGGGATCCATCAGTCGCGCCACTCTCCCCTGTTAGCTCCCTCACTTCCTCACGGCGGTGTCTTAATTGAGTGCTGGCGGCCCCTACACAGCCTCCCGCAGGTATATTTATGTACACACACTCCCTCTGTCTCTCTTTATCTCTCGGCCTCACCTCCTCTCATCTCATCATTGCGACAGTCTCCCCCTGTGTATTTTACTTGATATGAGAACGGAAATCTCTCACGTCTATCTCAATTACTCATCTGTAAAATGTTCATCATGTCCAAGTGTAGGATTATCTTTGTCTCATACTGGGGCTTATTTTACTCTCTCTCTCTCTCTCTCTCTCTCTCTCTCTCTCTCTCTCTCTCTCTCTCTCTCTCTCTCTCTCTCTCTCTCTCTCTCTCTCTCTTTCCATCGAGTTTATTGGCATATTTCAATATAATTTGTCCTTGAAATATGAGGACCTTACAGACTCCGATCAGCCGTCCACCGTTTTTCTCTCCATTAAACATCGCGAACAATACTTCACATCCGCCGTCAATCACGTCAGGGGAGTATTTTACTGGCCATTCCTGCAAGTCTCCGTGGCGAGGACCAGGTGTAGGGTGACGAGTGCCCGGGTGATGAGTGGTGGCGGTGGGGTGGACAAGCATCCGCCCCACCAGCCCACCAGACCCACCAGTATCACTCACCTCCGCCTCCCCGTTCCTCCCTCCCCACGCTTATTTTACGTCTCTCTGTTTCCGGAATACACAGCGAAAAGCAATAAAAATCTTGGACCAGAGGCATGAGGGCGTTTCTCTATAAATATTCACACCTCGCTGTCTATATGGTGTTCTCAGTAACGCAATAACGAACGAACATTTCTGAAACAAGTTTTCACCTCAGTTTGAAAGCTGTCGGTCGCCCGCATCTGTGATTCAGTGAGAGCCACGCCTCCTTTGGCACTTCAACATGGCCCTCGCTTAGTGCCAGTGCCGCCTTCTTCCTCTTCACCGCCAGCCTCGCAACGGCACCCACATCTTTGCCTTGTTAACCTTCAATCATTATCATGTCATCGAGGTATGAGGGATAATTTAAGTTTTAACGAAGACAACAACCTTTCTCAGCTATAAATATTTGAATTTAAGTAAGCTATTACTAGGGAAAGGAAAGAATTAGGCGTTACAAATGTACAGATTCACAACACTTAAACCAAGAATACAAGTCACCGAAACACATTACCCTCCACAGCGCAATAATGTATCCACACTCTACTACCTACATAAACACCATCAACACCCCACCACCAGTTACTCGGGAGAAGCGTTAATGTCAACGCACACCACCCGGCCTCAGAACTCTCCCCCTCGGCCGTGTCCCGCGTCACTCGCATATAAGTAAGACATCAAACAATGCGGCCACGAGCACTGCCTGACAATTAGCGGCCTCATCATCAAGCCGAAGATGAAAAACAGAGCCAGAAGGAGACAAGTGCCGAGTAAAAAGGTTGAGAGGAGGTGCACGAGGGGCGGGGATGAGATGCCATTGCTGTGCCTAAATGATGCCCGCTGACCACGCCTCTTCTGGCACTCCCTCACACGGCCCCTGCAGTGACGAAGAGAGACGAGACGTGCCTCCTGTCGCGGGGTTAGACGAGGGGCGGGCGTGGGGCGGATGTGGGGCGGGTGTGGGGCGGGTTGCGGCACGCCACCCAACGATTCCATGCTAAATCTTGTGGATGGGAGGAAGGCAAAAACAATGAGTTCACTGTCTATAACAAGCACTCCTCCCTGCCCCGCCCCGCCCCGCCCCGCCCCGCTTGCCGTCAAGGTATCGCGTTGCTGCCACAAAGGGTTGAGAGATAAGGCTCGTAAATCTCCCAGGCAAGATAGAGTAATTATTTGAAGCGTCGACTTAAACCTGCTGCACCTCATGACCTGAACTGCGGTGTCCCTGCGCCCGGTGGTGGTGGTGGTGGTGGTGAAGGTAACAATGTATGGGCTGCATATCTAATGTTATGAACGATGACGATGATGATGGTGGTGATGATGATGATGATGATGATGATGATGATGATGATGATTATCATGATTATGATGATGATAAAGTTAGCCACGCATCTAATTCTGTAGCAATGATGATGATGATGATGACAATGATAGTAATGATGGTAACGATGACGGTGATGATGATGATGACGATGATAATGAAGGTAATATGATAATGTTAAGTAATCAGTACTAGTAATAGATATAAAAGTCCCTGACCAATGATAATAATAGCAGTCATGACGACGATAATGAAAATGATAATGAAGATGACGACGGTGAAGATAAAGACAACGATGCGTATACGAATACGGTTTGCATGTTGGCGGCAGTTAGAGCAGTCCACGAGGGATAATAATGATGATGATAATAATGGCAACAACGATAATGATGACAGTGATACTAATGATGATGAAGGTAACGATATACGCACAAATCTGATGTTGTCATGCACAGTGATGATACTCAGAGTACACCAAGACCGACGATAATAATAATAACAATAAAAATGATACTGATAATGATGATGAATACCTTAACGATGTGTGTACGAATGTGATGTTGTTTGACGTGGTAATATTAACTGAAGTGCCCCAAAAGTGATGACAATGATATTACCAACAATAATGATGATAGCGATAATGACGATAGTGATAATAATAACAATGATGAAGGTAACGACGTGCGTACGAATGTGATGTTGTTATGCGTGGCGGCGGCAGTTAGAGGAGTCCATGAGCGATGATAATGATGACGTTGATGATGAAACGACGACTCCCCAACAGCGATTCAAGGGTTTCTGTGACTTGTTCCGCGGAGCCATAAATCATGTCCGCTCGGGGTAATTGCCGTCTGGGAGGCAATTATGCTCACAACAAATACTTACTTTACGACAGACATGACTTTACTCCATTTTTGATATGCAATTACCAATCGTTAATCTCAATTTAAAGTAAGGGGGGGTAAAGAGAGAGAAAGAGAGAAAAAGGGACACATTCATTAGTAAAAATTGCCTGAAATAATCCTGATGGCATGAAAGACGAACAAACAGATTCGTTCCCTCTTAAAACTTCATGGAGCGAAGCGAGGAGACAAATTCAGACATACGGGAAAGATAAGCATTCTCTCTCTCTCTCTCTCTCTCTCTCTCTCTCTCTCTCTCTCTCTCTCTCTCTCTCTCTCTCTCTCTCTCTCTCTCTCTCTCTCCCACAAACATGCAACATATGCCTGCACGAGGATTTGTAAGCACAGCATGAATAATTATCTGAAGGTATGTTGGCAGTGAAGCAGAGGAAGGGAGGAGGAGAGGGACACTGCTTAATGACTCTCTCTCTCTCTCACTCTCTCTCTCTCATGGTTGCGGAGGAGGAAGAGGTACCCGGAAGAGCTGGTTGGTCGCCCTGTCAGTGCCAAGCTGGGCGGGGAAGGAGTGTCTCGCGGCATGAGGATCACCGCACTCCCTCGTTAGCCTCATGTGTATTGCTCCCCCCTCAGACCTTCACAGAAAAAGCCAATGCCACCAGCCACTAGCAAAACACGACTTACCGCCACCTGCCTCTATACCACCACTCGACTTCCCTCTCTCTCTCTCTTTCTCTTCCTCTACCTCTCTCTCTGTTTCTCCTTCTTTCCCTCCCCCTTAAACTTAACCTCTAGCTTCACCGCACCCTAATTTTCTCCTCCTCCTACTTCTTCTTGTTCTTGTGTTTTTTTTTTCTTGTTCCTCTCTTCCTTCTCCCTCTTCTAGTCGGTTTTTTTTTTCCTTCTTTTCTTCTTACCCTACCTCGTTATTTTCCCTCTTCCCTTTCGTTTTTTTTTTGTTCTAGTATTTCTTCTCTCTTCCTCTCTCTCCTTCGTCTCTTTTCTCTTTCTCTTCCCCCTTCTGCTCCTGCCCCTCCTCCTCCTCCTTCTCCTCACAAGCACATCACCACTACCTAATTTTCGTCCCTCCTCTTCTTCTACACTCCCTCCTCACCACCACCACCACCACCACCACCACCACCACCACCTCCCTGCTCTGTCCTCCCGCCGCGCCGCCTCCCTGTCTCCGCTGCCCTCATAACAGGGTGGCAGAACTCACCACCTGCTTCCTGGCGGTTTAATACTTGCCCATAAGACATATCCAAGCTGGGGGTCCGCCCGCGCCCCGCCCCGCCCCGCCTCCTCCCGCCCCTGCTTCCCCCCCGTCGGCGTTGAATACCGTGGGCGTGGAGGGACAAGTGGTGGGCGGCGCGGACTCCACTGCCTTGACAGAGAGTGTGGAGTGGGCGTGAGGAGGGCGTGGATGGGCGGGGGTGGGTGGGGCCGCCAGTCTTGCCTCTTGGCGTGAGGTCGAGGGAGAGGGAGGGAGGGAGAGAGAGAGAGGGACTGACTACCTGCCTCCTCCTCTTCCTTCTATCTTCTTGTCCTTCTTCTCCTCCTTCTCCTCCTCCTCCTCCTTCTACATGCCTCTTTGTCTGTCTATCTGCCTTTACGCTGTCACCTGTTTTAATGTGTGTGTGTGTGTGTGTGTGTGTTCCTGCGGCAATAGGAAAAGCAACAACAACAACAACAACAACAACAACAACATCTACGTATTATTTCTACCACTACCACCACCACTACCACCACCACCAGCACCACCACCACTACTACTACTACTACTACTACTACTACTACTACTACAACTACTACTTCTATAACAACAACAACAATTACTACTACTACTACTACTACTACTACTACTACTACTACTACCACTAATAATAATAATAATAATAATAATAATAATAATAATAATAATAATAATAATAATAATAATACCAACACCAGCAGCAACAACAACAACAACAGCAGCAGCAACACTACCATAATTTTTCCACCTCTCTAACATAAAAGGCAGTGTCCCTTGCTCCCCTTCTCAATATATTGCAGGCGTCGAGGCCACTGTCTCGTATCTCTCTCTCTCTCTCTCTCTCTCTCTCTCTCTCTCTCTCTCTCTCTCTCTCTCTCTCTCTCTCTCTCTCTCTCTCTCTCTCTCTCAAAGCAGCAAGTTGTTAATGCCAAGACGATGATAATTTTCAAGGCGGTGACTATGTTGGTGTTAGTGGTGGTGGTGGTGGTGGTGGTGGTAATGGTGTGTGCGTGCGTGTGGGCGTACCAATAAAACACTTCTTTCAAGATCCAATTAGTTCGCAGTGGTACGATATTTGTTTGTCTGATGTGAAGGGCCGGGTGATTAGACCAGCACGGGGAGGGAAGGGAAGGGAAAGGAAGGGAAGAGAAGGGAAGGGAAGGGAAGGGAAGGGAAGGGGAGGGAAGGGGAGGAGAGGAGAGAGAAGAGGAAGGGATGAGAAAAAAAAAGAATGAGAAGAGAGTGGGAGGATCAGACAGATAGATAAACATGGAGAAGGACGGAAAGAAGGAGGATGAGAGAGAGAGAGAGAGAGAGAGAGAGAGAGAGAGAGAGAGAGAGAGAGAGAGAGAGATAGGGTGCGGAGGCAGATACAAAACACAGACAGGCAGACAGACAGAAAGGCTGACAGGGAGGAAGGAAAGGAGAAACAGGAGGAGGAGAAAGGATAAAAGGAAGGGGAGGATAAGAAAGAAAAGAAGGAGACAGACAGACAGAAGAGTAAGGGAAGAAAGAGACAGAAGAGAGAGAGAGAGAGAGAGAGAGAGAGAGAGAGAGAGAGAGAGAGAGAGAGAGATGAAGAAGAGGGACAGATGCACAGACCGAAAGACAAACAGAAAGAAAGGAAGGCAAAAAAAAATTAAGTACAGGAAGAGGAAGAGGATAAGATTAAGAAAAAGACAGACAAACAAAGAGGGAAAAAAGTAGAGATAGAAGGAAAGAGAGGGAGGAGGAAAGAAGACAATAAGACAGGAGGAGAATTATAAAAGAAGAGGGAAAGGGGTAGAAACCAAACAGACAGAAAGAGAGGAAGGGAGGCAGACAGAGATAGACAGACAGGGAGGGAGGGAAGAACGGAAGGGAGAGAAGAGGAGGAGGAGGAAGGGAGGAGGAAGGAAACGTGAGGTGCCAGGAAAGGCGTGGCTGTCGTTCATCTTGTAGACAGTCACAAAGCCTTACACACCACCACCATCACCACCAACACCACCACCACCACCACCACGACCACCACCCTCATCTCTACCACTATCCCTCACTACCACCACCAGCATTACCAACATTGCTATCAACGTCCTCAATACCGACACCACAAACAACACTACCACCAACACCCTACCACTGTCATCCTCACGACCATCACCCTCACCACCACCACATACTTGAACTTTATTTATCGTCACACCACCACTATCATTCCCTCCACCACCATCACCACCACCACCACCACCACAGCTCAGTCATCTTGTCTAAAAAAAAAAAAGTTTGGTCATAATATAATCTTTGCATCACTACCATTGTTTAGTTTAGTTTTTTTTTTTTTTCACTGTAGAGCTCATCACTAAAGCAGTCCGGCCTTGAGTTCTGAAGACAAACATAGAAAAAAAAAAAGAGTGCAGTGACTGTCCGGAAGAAAGATAAAG
>NC_087154.1:22494526-22497026 GCF_035594125.1 Scylla paramamosain
AATTATATAGACGCTGATGGCAAACAAAGCACAATAAGCAAAGCCTTAAACAGCTCTGAAACTGTATGGCACAGTCTTTTTAAGACCGGCAGGTTTAAAAAATCTGCAGTTGAGAGAAATTTTTATTTCGGAAAACTTTTTCTAAGTCCGGACCTTAGGAAATGTGATTTTTTAACTCAAAATTTCTATTTGACAGTAGAAATATGTGCCTCGCTTAAGGAGACACAGTGTGCGTCTGTCATACATTCTTTTCACTTCATGGGAATGGTGTGCAGATAATAATGAAATATAACTTTCATCATATATCATTTCTAAAGAAAATTCCAAAAAGTAAGAAATAAAAAAACACTGTATTCACTAAAAGATAAAATAACTCTACGTCAATATTTTTCATATACTTTCATATTTTAAAATGTTGTAACTTTGAAACATTTTTCTTCGCAAATTTTCCTTTTGTATTTTCAAATCGAGATCTCAAAAAAAAAAATCTTTAATTTCGATCTCAAAATTTCAATCTGATGAGAGAGAAATGTTCCTTATTTGAAAAAAAGAGACGTTGTTCGTATGCCAAATATTCTTTTGAGTCGATGAGAACGGTGCGTAGATGAATCTATTTACCTTTAGAAATATTTTAAACTTAGGCAAAACATTAAAGAAATTTTAAAAACATACTAAATTAATTAATATAAATTTTCTATGACTATTTTCTTCTACTTATTAAAATTATGTAATTTTAGAAGAAATATTTCAAACAAATTTTGTTCACGTTTCAAAATTCTGTAGCTAACTGGGAATTTCTTTCACTACTAGAAATTTAGCATTTTATCCTGGTTCTCATTAAAAAAAAAAATGGAAAAAATACAAAATTTATATTTCATGAAAAATATTGTGCATGTCAAATATCCTTTTTTGAGTTCAAAGGAACAAAGCATACACAGATATATTGAATAATAATAATATTTCAAAATTAAACAAAATTTTGAAAGTAAAAATCTCCTTTTTACTGATTCATATGAGCTTTTATATCAATACTTTCAGTTTTCTCTGTTTTCAAATTCTGTATTTCACTGAAAACATTTTTAATCGCAAAAAAAAAAAAAATTTTTGTATTAAAAGAATGGATTTTTTTTTCAATCTGAAAGTTTTTATCTGATCACATGGATGAGTCCCTTACTTAAAGAAGACACGCTGTGCGTATGTAAAACACTTTCTGTTCATAGGAATAGTACAACTTCAAGTAATTTCACATATAAACAAAATTTAGAAAGGAAAACACCATGTTAATATGGAGTTTTATACCACTATTTTTCTTACACTTTTCATGTTTAAAACTGTTTAGTACAAAGAAATAATTTAATAGGATTTTTTTTTTTTTTTTTTTGTATTTTAAGAAAAGTGAAAAGATTTTTCAATTTCAAATTTCCACGTGACTGTAGCGATATATTTTTGTTTAAAGGAGACACATTGTGCGTGTGTGAAATGTCCTTTTGGGATAAGATGAAGGTTGAACAAATAAAAATCATTGAACTTTTCACATATTTCACATTGTCAAAATTTAAAAGATAAAAACCGCACTTTATTGATCAATATAACCTTTCTATATCAATACTTTCTTCTACTTTTCATGTTTCAAAATAATGTAATGTTGAAAGGATTTTTTTCTCTTTATCCCAAAAGTGTTCATTTTTTTCTTTGATACAAAAAAAAAACATTTCACTGTTACGAAATTAGGAGTGAGGCATTAAAAAAAGAATATGTATAAGCCATACCAAGCGCAGTTTGTGTCTTGAATATGCTAATGTTGTATAACATATTGTACCATTACCATATGCAAACCCAGCTCAGACACACCTGTGCAGCTCAAGGTTTGTCGGGAAGTAGCGTCCACTTGTGTTGATGCCACCAACACAACAACAACAAGCAAGGTGATGACTCACAGCCCTCCAGTCACCAATCGCTCACGATGTCCAGCGATGACACGCATCCACATGGCGGGAAGAACAAAGCAACGAAGAACAATCAGACTAGGACGCTGTAGTCTTGTCTAAGTTTGTCGAAGTTTTGGCATGATGGAATTATCACTTAAATTAAACAAAGGAAGTACAAAACATTGCCTCGTCTAGTCTGTAACATAAATTAAATCTTCTGACAAGTTCTATTTTACTTTGGTTAGCATTTACATTATATAGGGAAAAATGTAATATGATATCAATGTATAAAAAGTGTTTTTTATTCCATACGATAAATATACAAAAGCGTCAAAGGCGTTTTCCTAACTGCTGATATGAATTCCTGGATTCATAAAATATTAGATAATGAATGTGTTATGAAGCACAGACAGCAGCCACAGCTGAGGAGGCCTGAGGTGCCGCCCACCAGGCAACGTCTCGCCTCCTCATGACCCAGTTGTTACTACAAGGTATTCCAGAAGCCAAGTTTGTTTCCAGGTTAAAAAAAAATATAAACAAATAAATTAAAGTCACGGCATGAAGACGTAAGA
>NC_087154.1:22502026-22522026 GCF_035594125.1 Scylla paramamosain
AACATATCATTTCAAGGGATGACAGAAAAAAGCATTACCATGATCTCCAAAGAGTTACATAATGGTACCGTCCTCTAATCTCGCTCCATCATTCCGTTGCGCCTTACACTCTTTCCTTCACTTCCTTCCTGTGAAAACACTAAACTCCTTTTCCTTCTACGTTTCTGCCCTTCCCTTTCTTTAATGTATTGCCTGTCATAACCTATCAAACTGTTCATTCCAGAGCAGTTAGGTGTTTCGTCAGATTGGTATTCTTATAATACTGTCGTAGTGTAAAAGAGGTAGCGATGACGTGGTCCCAAGTAAGCCAAGTGAGATCAAAACACAAATATAATACCAGGGAGCACATCGTTCAGCAGACACCACCAACGCTCACTCACATTCACTCACCGATCCCACAGCACTTTTATACGAGTCGAGAAGGTTGTCTGAGGGCTACAACCTCCATGAAAAAACACACATAATAATAACAACACATTCAATTAACACTCTCGCCTACGAAAAAAAAAAAAAATGGAAAGGGATCTAGTCAGGCTGGTCACTTTAGTTTCGAATGTACCTCGATACTCCTCTCTTGAAACAATTCAGTTATTGGGAAGACTGAAATACAGCATCAAACAAAGTTCCAGAGAGTTTCAGTAAAGCAAATGAAGGAATGAAGATAGTGGATTCCTCTTCCTTTGGTGAAGTGGACAGAATTATGATGAGAACAGTTGTGTTACGCAGCGAAGCCGTGAAATATGTGAAATGCACTCAGCAAGTTCAGAAGAGCTGTGACCGTGGAAATGACGAAAGGAAGCAGCAAGAAATACAACACTACGGCGGAGTGTGAGACTGATGAGAGTTAAACGAGGTGTGTGGATGAAAACGACTCCAGTGACAGTTTTCCTTCCGCCAACTGACATGTATGACAGTGTAACTATTTCAGAGTAAAAGGCACCTAAACACGGTCAGATTTTCATTCCATGTTACGCATTTCCATCATAATATTTTTTTTCTCAAATGTTAACTCTTTATGATGAGCACCACATTGCATTACATACATAGAAACACTCGCCAGCACACGTCACATCAGCGCTCCCCGTTGATGTCACTGTTCCCTAAATGTCCAAAGCATTGCGGAGCCGTGTTCATGCCACAAGTCCTGAAGACGTGAGTAAAACAAGAATAACGGGACTAGATGCACGCAGTATGAAGAACGTTGATACTCAGCTGTGGAATATAAAGTCATAGAACAAAATTGCAATGTTATTACCCAGCCCAGTGCGAGGCATTCAAGACATCTCACGGAGCATCTCACCACTAACCCGCCACTTCCTCGCCACACAGTACTTACCTTACTACGTGCCGCAGTGGTGTGTGTTTTGTGAGTGTGCTTACATTAAGTTAATACACACTAATAGGACTGGAATTTCGATAGTTTCATAATGTAAAAACACCGAAAGATAAATCATAATAAATCTGTGTGTGTGTGTGTGTGTGTGTGTGTGTGTGTGTGTGTGTGTTTAATCGACGTGAAAGAGACATCATTGCTAAGGCAGAAAGAACATTACGAAATAGAAAAAAAAAGTCAAGTCTCCTGAGAGTCAACAAGACATTCCCATGATACCAACTGTTCCTGACCATTAGTATATTCCACTCGTGAAACCAAAGATAAAACCAGTACACAGGCGGCGGGAGGCCCGGCAATGTTACACGTGACTTTTATGATGGATGCAGTAGGTGTTCATGTGGTGTTTGTGCGGAGTGCTTCAGCGCAGATTAATGGGTTTCGGGATTGTCGATGACATTCTAAACCACGTATTGGGTAGGAAAGTATACGAACGTATGCAAAAAAAATATAATTCTGTTGTTCATTACAATCACCGAACTAAATGAAAGAAAAGATATGAAAACATCATAATTTTGTAGTTTATTCTAATCCAGGAACTGCAGAGAAAGAAAAAGTGCAGAAAAATTGTGAATCTGCATGTAGACTATTTTGATTCATTTAGTTAATAAGAAGTGCATAGAAAGTTATTCTTATTTACGAACCTGGTAAAAGGAATACGGTAGACACAAATTTATTGTCATGAATGTACCTGATTCTATTTCACGAATTGGATTAGAAATACAAAGCACGCGAATTGTTATGCAGTTTACTCTGGTTCATTAACTGTATCAAAAAATATATAAATAATGAGGGTAACAGTCAAAAACACCAAAAATTCATTCAGATTCATGAGGTAGGCCAAAAAGTAACAATAATGATGTCAAACGTTAAGATAACTTGCTTCATTCTAACTCACGAGCTGGATCAAAAATGAGCAGTGACACCAGTGGCACCACATGGCCTGCTTCACCAAGCGGCGCCCTACGCAGTGTTTCTCACCTTTTTCTTTCACAGCAGTCAAGTCAACGTCCTTCTTCAGGTTTCAGTTTCAAGGGAGGATAATTATTCGAGTCTTTTTTAGGAATCAGCAGGAACTTCGCTTCCTTAATTTTGACTTCCTTGATAAGAGAAGAAAAGTAAGTTTCAGTTTATATTTTCTGAATGTCCACAGAATTCCGTAATGTTCAAGAATATGAAAGTTGTCTTTTTTGTACGATGCATTGTTATTTGGCGTGAATATAATTACATGTCTCTTAAACAGAGTAACCACAATACACGCTGTCAGCGGCACAAATATGTCCCCCTTACATGCTTTTGTGGTTTCGGTTAAATGAAATTGTCACTTATTAATATACAATTACCCTGATATCCATTATTTATTTTGTGATGTATATGCATTTAAAACTGGACGCCTCAATTGTAGCAAAGATGTGGAAACCTGATCATGTACTGAGTTATTCCTGACTGAACTTTAGTCTTGCTTTCTCGTTTGCGTTTAGTCTTTCCTTCCGCACCAATACCCAACTTTGTTTGATATATACCACCACTTCGTTATGAATTTCTTAACAACTTTTGACTGACGAGAGAACAGGAAAATTTATGCGTTAACAGGAAAGCTTTTCGAGTACTATATTAAGTCTTGGTTGCACTTCCTCGAGGTGGTGTGGTGAATACTGTACTGATTAGCTTCGTGTGTGACTACTTCCTTCATTGAGTATGGAGAGGGAGAAAGTGTGTGTGTGTATGTGTGTGTGTGTGTGTGTGTGTGTGTGTGTGTGTGTGTGTGTGTGTGTGTGTGTGTGTGTGTGTGTGTGTGTGTGTGTGTGTGGACTTGTGACCGCCACCCATACACTCCCAGAGAAAGTGTAGAGTTCATACAGTCTGGTCCATGGACAGCTGAGGCATCTCACACGCCACACACCTGAGCCTCTTGTTCAAGGACTATAACTGCTTGACCATTAGTGACATTAACCAAGCTGGGTATGGCGAGAGAGAGAGAGAGAGAGAGAGAGAGAGAGAGAGAGAGAGAGAGAGAGAGAGAGAGAGAGAGAGAGAGAGAACGGAAGTGAACAATCACCAAAACTCACAAGAGGAAGTTCTTCAATACAAGGGACGGGCAAATATAGAAACAGAAAAAAAAAAAAAAAGTGGAAGGGAGACTGCAGCAGCAACACGCCAGGCAGCACAAAGGAAGCCAAGTAACACATCGAGAAGGAAAGGAAAAGAAAACCAAAAAAAAAAAAAAACAAGCACACAAAAACCGATAACATTACGGACTGTGGGGACGTTTTAATGAGAAGCAGACACGGAACTCATTTACATGGCAGGTTTTATCATGCCACTTAATGCTGGACTGCTAAAAATAAAATAAAAAGTGGGGGGGGAAAGACACGAGAGTCAGATGTAGTGATTGTGATTGCAGGAGCGGATGTTACAGCACACCTCGCAGAACAGAAGAGTCGAGAGTTAGCGTTCCGTAATGACGCGTAATTTTGAGAAGGGGGAAGAAGAAAGTCAAATTACATATCAGGTAATAATCATCCATAGCAAAAACTCACCCGGCGGTCAAGAGAGAGAGAGAGAGAGAGAGAGAGAGAGAGAGAGAGAGTCCCCATAACGCTGTCTTAGCAAAGGAAGCGACAAACCAGGATCCCGGAGAATAGATAGAGCGTGAAAAATTATATGATTCCTCTTCAATGTAGGAGACAAATAGAGACAGATTAACGAAGCAGTGATAGGATGGCGTGGCGCGGCTTGGCGGGGACAGGGTGGGACGGAAGGCAGGTATCACTGAAAGGAAATATATATATAAAGACACTGATAATCAGAGTTCAATAGAGAGAGAGAGAGAGAGGGAGCGAGAGAAAGAGATGAGGAAAGTTTACGAGGGAAGCAGCTGTGGAAGTGCCAGAGAAACAAGCGGGTTTGCAAGATGGACAAGGTGGTAATGAACTGGTAAAAAAGGAAGTAAAGAAAAAAGGGAAAGGAAAACAGAGAAAGGGAGAGAACTGAAAGGAGACAAGTGTAGCGTAGTCACCGCCATAAACAGAACACGGGATGGAAAAGTGGTGCAAATCTAAAACATTACGTATGAACAAAGAGAAAAGAAGGAAAAGAAAAATGTATAAGAGAGATGTGGGGAGAACAGAGAGGATAAAAAATGTACCACACGAAGACATTACCATCAGTAGCAAAAAGGAAGGAGAAAATGGCGTTAACTAAAAGAAAGATGTACAAGAGAAGGCTTCGATAATAGAAAATTAAGAACTATACTTGTAAGACACCCGAGGCTCAGGTGAAAGGGAGAGGGTAGGAAATTGTATAACAAGAGGCATGAGGAGGTGCAGGTGCGTTGAAGGTGGGCGAGGGGAAAAGAGTGGGTAGCTGGAAGGAAGACAGAAGATTTTAGGAGAGGACAGGACAGGAGAGGCGGGCAGCTGAGTGTGGAGAATGACAGGAAAAGGAATGAAAGAAAGGGAAAGAGATGTTATGGAAATATAAGTGATTGGAAAAAAGGTGGATGACTGGAAAGAGGGAAAATGTATTGGGAGAGGGAGGGAGAGGTAGGAGTGGTAGATGAGTGCAGGGAAGGGAAGGGAAGGGAAGGGAAGGGTAGAGATGCTGGGGAAATATAAAGGGGGAGAGGGGAAGGTGGAGGAGTCGTGACGAGGCTGACCTTCACTCTTTATCCTGACCAGGCTAGAGGGAGACCAGGCAATCCTCCTGCTCCCCTACCCCACCCCTCCAGCAACCGACCCGGCCACGCCACTCCAGCCTCTAACACCTGCCGCCCTAAGGCTCCTCCTCGCTCCCTCAACTTGCGCCAGACTCCGACGGCTGAGAGAAAATCGTGTCCTTTGCTATCTCGGGCGCATCAGATCTTTATCTCCCGCCGGCCACGAGGTGAAGACTTTAAAGCAACACAGCAGCGGCGAGGAAAGGGAGGGAGGGAGGCGGGGAGGCGGGGAGTGGAGGGAGGGAAGCGGGGAGGCGGGGAATGGAGGGAGGGAGGCAGGGAGCGGAGGGGCGCGGGATGAGGGATCAGATCGGCGGTGAATGGCGGAATGGAGGGAGGAGGTAGAAGGTGTTCACAACAAAGATGATAATGACGATGATGAGGAAGAGGAAGAGAAGGAATATAAGGAAAGATGTTCCCTGCAGCACACCTAATCTCCGCCACAACACTGAAAGGCAGAGATCCTTCGGCTACGGTGAGGGTGATTACTTAGCATAAATGAGTCTGCCTCGCCCCGCGCACCACGTCCTCCCCGCGGGAAGGACACTCCAGGCGCTGGCCGCCCACCACTGCCAGGATCAGGCTGGCCAAGTCATCAACATTAAAATTTCCTCCACCAAGGTATACATGCGCGTTCTTCTAGGAAGGGAGGGACGGGAAAAGGAGGACGGAAGGCTGAGGACGAGCACTGTGGGAGCGAGAAGGCCAAGAATGTGCACTAAGGGGAAACCTGGTCAGTGGTGGAATACACCGGGGCTGAGGCACACCAGAGGCAGGGGCTGGAGAGGAGCTTGCCAGTGGGCATCAAGGCGACGCGACCATGATAATCAGGTGCTCAGGCAGTTAGGAAGACAAAAGGTTGGTACTTGGGGGACGGGACCCACGGGACGGGATGGAAGCCATTCCCAGAAGTACTCCCGAGAAGTAAGTGCCCGAGGGGTGTTCGTAGAGGGGCTGCGTGGCACACACATGGCCGGCACGGAACACCCAGGCTTGGCAGTGAGCAGCGGACGTCCACGGGGCACTGCAGTAATCACACGGACGAATTTATAGGCAGAAAGATAGATGGGCAGATAGAGTGATATGAATAATACATTTCAGTCTGCCTGGAGGAGGGGCGGCGGAGCAAGGGAGTGGTGGCGAGGGGGCGGGAGCCTCCCGGACGGCCGCTTAATAAGGCGACGTAATCTGGGCGGGCGTCGGGTCCACGGGCATCATACCATACAGGAACGATAATGCAACATCCGACCGGCTCAACAAGGTAATAAAATAAGTTTGCTGCGTGTAAAATAATATAAAAAATGGTCTCGATCAAAATTCCTCCATTGAATTATCCATAATTACTGTTTTGCGTCAAGGCGGCGTCGGAAGGTCCGCCAGCCCAAAATACGAGGGTCCTGCGCGGCGGGGAGCGGCGCTTATCTCCCATCAGCAGGCCTTTTAGGGTGTGTGTGTGTGTGTGTGTGTGTGTGTGTGTGTGTGTGTGTGTGTGTGTGTGTGTGTGTGTGTGTGTGTGTGTGTACTGTTTTAACTACATACATGTACATAGTTCAAGCCACAGAGTAACATACTTCATAATCAAAGTAAACAACGTCTACAAAATGACAGTCACTGGTGCACGCACCCAAGACTGGCCAAAAGAGTAAACGATCAACATTAGAAAACTTTGAACGAGACGTACGGAATGATGGAGGTAACGTCCGTAAAATACAGTATATAGAAAGTCACAACGAATAAATTTTCCAACGTAAGAAATAGACAAGAAAGAGTCTGAGGAGTAGAACGAGAAATATAGCTGTGATGAATAAACTGAATTCTACATAGAGAACACTAGATATGAAAAATAAAAAATAAAAAGAATAAATAATATTAATAATAATAATCAAAATGAAGAGGGTAAATATCCCAAACAGTGAACTCAGACGAGTTTAGAACAAGGACACAGAACAAGTATTTACAGACAGTGGAACAGATTAGTGAAAACTGACTGAAATAATATTGTGATTGAAATGATCAATGCTAAAAACAGAAGGCAAGACACCCAAGAAAAGTAGGAAACTTTCAGAAGCCACGAGAAACATCACAAACAACGAAACAGAAAGACAAGTTTGAACTGTTCAAACTGTATATAAAAAAAAAAAGTGCCTGATTTTTTAATCAACAAACTGAACACGATACAAGTATGATGATAAAAAAAAAAAAAACATGACATCGAAACATAGCGAAACTACAAATAAGGAAGAGGAGATCAAGGTAGCAAAAAATATTCTACAGAAAATTGCAACGAAGATCAGCAAAAGAAAGACACCGAGGAAGAGGCAATGAATTCTCACGAAAGTCTTGAAACAAAGACTTCAGAGTGGACAAGGTGGAATGAGGAGAATGATGTTCAGCATGACATGGTGAAGCAGAGAGAGCATCATGAGTCCGGCAGTAGACCAAAACTAAAGACATTTTTTTATCGTTGAAAGATATTATTGACAATGGCAAGACAAATCGTATGCCGAGTAAAGAACAGATGGACCATTCGAGAAAAAAAAAAAAAAAGCAACCTTTGGATAGTAAAAGAAGCGAGGACAGACAGAAAACTAGATGGAGCAATCAGATAAGAAGCTTTGCTGGAGTGGCCTGAGACGGACTGGCAGCTGATGGGTAAGTAGAGGAGTTTTGTAAAAAAGATTGTGGGACGCTCTTGTCCAACAGTTGATGAACATAGCATGAGAAATGTAAAACGGTTACTGATGGATACGAGTATCGACAATTTCAAAGAATATGAATCGATTAATACAAATGACTGAATCAGTTTCATTAATTGATAACTGGAGTTTCAACACCAAAAGGCCGTAAGCACAAGTTCCATTTGCTTTTAAAATTTCCTGAACATCATGATTCACTGCAGGAGAGGGAGGGATGACATCTGGCGGCAGGAGATGGCGATGGCGATGGGCTCGAAATTTACTCCTGAGCTGACCTTGATGGGGCTGCTGGGCAGAGGAACACCGAAGTCTTCAACCATCATCGCTAGGCTGACACCAGAGCCTCCCTTGCTGCTTCAAGTCGTCTTCTGAAACTTGTATACACAGATTTTATGTAGTTCAGAGAGACGAGAAAGTAAACGAGGCAGAGATAAGGCCACGAAGGATGCAGAAGATCTATTCGTTCCTGAAGAAGGGTGTGGCGAGCCCCGGGATTTTGTTTCATAGGAAGACGAAGTAACAGATTGGGATCCTTCTAATTACTTGAGTTTTAGTGTTGGCGCTCAGTAGCGTCGTGGTCCTTACTCCTGAAGGGTATGTCCCAGTGTGCTGACAGGGCGTGAGATACCGCCAGTGCCCGAGTGGCATCGCTCTTGGCAGCTCTGTTCCCTGGCAGACGGTGGAGTGATGAAGGGCAGCGAAGAAGAGCAACAATAGTGATGCTGACGCAAATAAAGGAGTCGGTTACATATTTCCTTTTTGACTCAAAGTCCTTCAGACTTTGACGAGGAAGAGAAAATAAAGCGTCTCCAGCTTGGCGTTCTGAGGGATCCCACATGTAAGAGTCTGGAAGTGGAGGTGACCCTTAGCCTGATCGTTTGATGGCGGCTGCTCAGGAAGTCAGCAAACCACGAGACAAGAATTCTTCTCTTTTCCAGGTCAGGTGTTTGTACCGAGCCATGTTATTGTGGATTGTAGTCCAGAGTTCAAGGTTTTGGTAAGTCCACGAAAACAAAGACCACAGAAATTTGGAGTTTCTGGGTTGCGGTAATGAAGGCAAGACTGTACAAGCTCATGGCGGATTTCACGTTACCAGAGAGTTAGGATCCATGAATTTGATTACTTCAAGATAAACTCAGAAAAAAAAAATCATCACATGTAGGTTACGGTGAGGAGACAAAGTAGCTCTTCAAAGACAGAATGACGTATCTTAAGAATAAAAAAAAATGAAGATGTAAGGCAGGGATTGGAAACTCTGCTGAGAGATTTCACTTGTATGTCTGTGTGTGTGTGTGTGTGTGTGTGTGTGTGTGTGTGTGTGTGTGTGTGTGTGTGTGTGTGTGTGTGTGTGTGTGTGTGTGTGTGTGTGTGTTATACATCACAATAAATAGCTGGTTTCAGCAAGTGTTTGTAGACATTAGTTCCAAAAATAAGCAGTGTACTTACATCTCAGTTTCTTGCGTGTGTGGCGGATGCAAATGTTTATTGCCATGCATTGATGGATACGCAAGTGAGTACATGTTTCGTGCGGAAATTTATTTGTTTGCACACACACACACACACACACACACACACACACACACACACACACACACATGCATATGCATGGATGTTTGCATGCATGGTGTGGGGACACGCGGGGCAGGCAAGTAACCAAATCCCAACCCGCCACACCACACACGCCTGCTAATGTACACCTTCACTCGCCGCCCTGACACAAGTAAGAGTAATATTTCTATGTGTAATTCTAACATTCACAAAATACAAGTGGTACGTAAGTCCCAGCGTATTACCAGTGCATCACCATTTGCTGCAATATAAATGCCAGGAAATTACTTCCGGAATCATTGGGAATCGAAAAGTTTATGAAGTGCTTCCAGAACCCCGAGTGTGGAGGGGACAAGGAAGCTCCATCGCTGCCCCGCTGCCACTTATCCCACTCCGAGGAGCTGTCGCTTCCCATGCACTCCATAGACACTTCAACAAGTTGTCACTTCATTTTAAGGAAAATATGACTGGTCAAGGATGCATGTCGAGCTGTGGCCACATCGATGATCTCACTCACCGTCATGCCTTCCTAGCTCGCTTCATCGATTCACACGTTCAGACTTCTCGACAATAAAAATAATCTAAAAGAATAAGTATTTATCTGGCTAACTATTTACATGACTATATCCACACACACACACACACACACACACACACACACACACACACTATTTGCTTATTTAAAACACAACTTTTTGGGAAGAGATAGATTCCATCTTCAGACATCTAAAGCATCATAATACCTCCAAAAGCACTTCTCCTAACTTCTAATAACATATGAATCGATTCGCGGATGTGCACTGCAGAACACTGATAACGACAGACCTTTCTGTGGCCAAGTGACTTCCAGAATATACTCTTTTTTTTTTCAAGTGTTATGTTATTTTGATGTACAGCAAATAAAGTCTGATTATTTCGATCTACCTGATCTTCAGGGAGTTCTCGCTGAACGACACTCCAGAACAGCACTCCGCGACGTGTGCAGCACTAGAAGAAGCATCGAGAAGCGTGTTAAGGTACGCTAACAGTTACTATCCAGCAACTCCAGGATGAATATAAGGAAAAGTTGGAGATGGCCGAGATCACACAAAGGCTCCGCCTTGTTGTCGTTCTTCTATTAAATTCAGGACTCCAGACACTTTGGTGCTAAGCCATGCGAATGGTAAGGGAAATTCGTTTCTTGTAGATATAGATATGGATATCAAAAACGAATCACTGAAGAGGGAACCAGATACTTGTAGGTCAGCATTTGCGGGGACTGTTTTCGCGAGTTCGTTCTTCTGTACTATACCGTCGATCACAGTGCAAGAGAAAGAGGCTCTCGCTGCCTTTATGGTGATAATTACCTTCCAAAAGTTTTAAACTCAAGGAAATCCAGTTAAAAAGACTTGCTTTTTTCATTCTTCAGTACAAATCTGTCAATTTTGTCTGAAAATATAGCAGAATGTGGTCAGGGCCTCTTCGCTGAGAAGATTGCCTTGTGTGGCAAAAGGAAAATTATCGTGAATGAATGAAATCACTATTCAGGTCCAGCAGTATGTCGTGTCTGCCTCTGCTGAGGGGACGCCAAGCCTAAAGTACTTTACGATTTTGAAAATCGACTTCAGATTCCCTTCGAGTGACGCACAACCCTGGCTGAGCTGAGCACTTACACAGTTATGAAGGTGCAGGTGGCGAGACTTCCAACCAGCAGCGACACAGCTGAATGAGGTGCTGATTTCACCTGAGACAGATCCTCAGTTCAGGAAGAAAAAAAAGCAAGGGGTAGCGTTGCCCCATACTTCAGACAGCAGAGAATCACCACCGGATTTACCTGGAAACAGAAAAAAAAAAAAATCTTTAAGCGCAAATGTTATATTTATGTAAATTGATCTATCTAATAATGGTATGGCTTCGTAAGACGACTTCTTTGGGAAAAATAATATTTCTCTTGTTGCCGAAGATGAAATGCAAGCCTATGACGAACGAACTTAAGTACACAGGGAAATGCATACGTCAGGAAAGGAGACAAACCAGCTTGTGTTTGCAAGGTGCTCGGCTCGTCTGTAGGGGTGCATGGCAGGCAACGCAAATTTAATCAGTTATTATACCGGTACATTATTCACCTCCCTATACACTATCCTCCTCCTTCCTCCTCCTCCATCACCTTTATGCTGCTACTGATGTTCTTGTTACTGCTAGCGTCGCATCTTTCTTTCCTTCTTTTATTCCTATATCTGCTATATGCAATATGCTACTGCTGCTGCTTCGACTAATTCTTCTTCTTCTTCTTCTTCTTCTTCTTCTTCCTTCTTCCTTCTTCTTCTTCTCCTCCTCCTCCTCCTCCTTTTACATACTGCTAAAACTGTAGTTCTTGTGTTACTGCTGGCGTTGCATCTTCCTCTCCTTCTTCTGTTGTTGTTGTTCCTCCTCCTCCTCCTCCTCCTACTCCTCCTCCTCATCCTTCTTTATACTGATAATGCTTATGTTCTTGTTACTGTTGGCGTTGCATTTTCCTTTCCCACTCTTATTATTCTTTCTCCTCTCCACCTCCAGTTCCTCCTCCTCCTGACGCACGTGCACGGCCACAGCTACATTGATCACGGGCTACTAATGGCAAACGGTTCCCATTGTTTCCCTACGCGGTCTGCCTCTCGACCACTATTCCCTCAGACCTGAAGACCAAATGACAGTAATTGAGGTCATTTCTGTGTTTCCGGGGCCGGCCAGGGTTTTGGGGCGCTATTAGGTCATTTAGTCATTTGTTCGCTTTATCAGGTGGTAATTATCTGTCTCGAAGGCCGCTGGTCGGTGGAGGGGCCTGAGGAGTGGGCACGCCTCTTCCCTCCGCGGCCTGCTGTTCTTGGCTACCCTGGTTCTTATACTCCTAATTAAACTTCTTGTTCTTCTTCCTTCGCCAGCTCTTTGTGTTCAATAATGTGAGACGTCAAAATCGTGTACAGCTTATCATATGTACACATCATACGTACTCACATACACACACACACACACACACACACACGCACACACAGACACACACACACACACACACACACACACACACACACACACATGCACGCACACACGCACATACACGCACGCATGCACGCACACACCGCAGAGACAAGGCCTGCTGCGCCATCCATCACCATTACACGAAGCCAAGAGAGCCAGGAAAGAGGACGAGAGAGAGAGAGAGAGAGAGAGAGAGAGAGAGAGAGAGAGAGGCGGTCATTTAGTACTACCTTAAGTCTTCAAGTACATACATACATACATCCATACATACATATATTTATACATAGTAGCATTCATATTCCTACTCCACGTATGAAACAAAAAAAAAAAAAAACAGGAAACATACCTTGAGACAAAAAAAAAAAGCTACTCCCTTTCAAAGTTATAACGTTAAAGATTCTGACCAGTTTTCTTTTTTTTCTTTTTTTTTTTCTTTTCTTCTTTTTTTTTTTCCCCAAGTTGAAGTACAGAGAGGTGCCGCCAGGAAGGGTGTTGGTTTGAGGAGTCTGGCCCGGTCCGTGGGCAACCTGGGCCTATGGTTATTCACCTCGATTACTGGTCCAGCTGCTAACGACCGTGTTCACCAGTTCCCGCCCTGTAATCACCCTTGTAGGCTCGCGAACCTCCTCCCCCTGCCTTCCCCAAACCCTCCCTCGCTACATCAACCCACACCCACATCCAAATTTTTCCTTCCCGCCCTCATTCTTCTATTTCTATCCCTTCCTCCCTCTCCCAGCCTCCTCCACGGCCTCCTCCTCCTCCTCCTCCTAGAGCGGCGTGGTTTGTCTGAGGGGCGGCGGGGCGAGGCGGGACGAGGCGGGGAGACAATGGCCAGGTGAAGTGGGTTGTGTTGTGTGTCGTGCGGCAAGTACCCAAGTGGTCATTAAGTTGTTCGTTCTGCTTATTGCCTCTGTCTCTTCTCCTCTCCTTACCGCGGCTGTGGGTTATGGCCGCTTTATTTAGTCGCTCCTACTCGCCTCTCATTCGTCCTGTGGTCCTCGTTCACCGTGTTTCCTTGGATCGTTCTTCTGGTTTCTGTTTACTGTTTTTCGTCTTTGCTTGTGTGTGTGTGTGTGTGTGTGTGTGTGTGTGTGTGTGTGTGTGTGTGTGTGTGTGTGTGTGTGTCCCCTGCTTTATTTTATTTATTTATTTAGTTTTCCTCATTTTTTGCTTATATGCACTAAATGTTTTTCCAGCGACAAATATAGATTGAGTGAGTGTTTCCTGTTCAAGTGAGGCTCTAGAATGGATGTATGCTGCCCCATTGGTGTTTCATGTTGATGCAAATTATTTTATATGGAAAGCGAATGTGACAGTGCTAGATAGAGGTTGGAGTGAAGCGAACGACTATGGTAAAGAGTGTAATCTGAATAAGGTGCAGCTCACTTACAATACTGCAATGATCGCTGATTCAGAAGAAAGAATGAGGCAGTTGGTGAAAGGAATTTGGAAGTGTGTGTGGAATTAAGAAATTAAAAATAAATGAAAGTTGCAGTGTACTTCGCTACACAATGTATGCACGGACGAAAGATGGTAGGAAAACGAAAAAACTTTTGAGTGTTAAATTTCTCGAGAGGGAAAGACAGCTCCAATTGTCTTCTTTTTTTTTCATTTAAACATAACGTATAGAAAAGAAGATTCCTTAACTTTTCGAAAGGCAGCTGTGGTCTTAAGCTAAGAACGATTATTGTCCAGAGTCATTTATTTAAAAGCTGCTTCACAGGAGCTGCATGTTGCCCTCCACAACACACCTCCCTCTACTCACTCTTCCGACCCACATTCACCTACTTCACATTCGTCTCACACAAAACTTGCACATCCAAATTGTGCCTCCCAACATCCCTCTTCCAGCTTTAGCTTCACCCGCACCGCACCCGCGGAGTACATTCACTGTCCCCACCAGCAGAGTTCGACGAGAAATCAGCCTCTTCTCCACCGCTATGCCTCGCCTCATCATTGAGAAATCATACAGAGGGCGGGAACAAAACAGGACAAGAAGTAACACTGGAAGAGAAAAAAAACAGCCGTGTTGATTCTACTTGTGTTGAGGCTGTTCGTGACAACTACACTATCTAATATAAAGTAAGAGAAGAGAAACTCACTTCTCTCGCACTGTCTTTCCGCCGTGCCCCCACAAGCAGGGAACACCAAGACACAACAATGACATCGTGCCTGTGTCATGCTACTACAGCGGTTTATTTTACTGCTCAAATAGCGATGCGGTTTCAGGTTCTAAAGGGAAGGAAGAGACAGTAATAATGGTAATAATGGTAATCATGTGGCAAACGCAGATAGAATGAGTCCAAATTTCAAATGAAAAACACGTTCCATTTTGGTGAATTTCACATTATTTATAAAAAAAAAGCCTTCAAGGTGCAAGTGAGCTTCAAGAAACCTGTTCAGACCGCTGCTGGTGACGCCAAGTTATGCACCAAGTCATAACCGCTGTCGCGTCCTCAGCACTCATGGCCGCAGCAGTCACTGCAGCTGGATCTGTTGTTAATCTCACAATCTCTACAACACTGTGATGCCAGCGACAACCTGCTGGGATCAAGCACACCGGCAGGTGGGCAGTATGATTTTCTTGCCTTGGTGTTACAACTTACCGAGGCCTTTGGCCTTTCACCTTTGGCCGCTGCACTTCAGGCAAGATGCAAGTGCTCCACCAAGAATGAATCTTGGCCATGAAAAGTTCTGCTCCTTTCTGGTCCAGGAAGAGAAAAGTGTCCTCAGTCTTCTTGGTTAACTTCACCACGAGTGTCTTGAAGATTAGCTGGCAGTCAGACGTGCCGCGCACAACCACCTGAGCCTCGTCCACCTCCTCAGCACCTCGTCGCTGGGACAGATCGGGGCCTGGACATGACCAACCCCTTTGCCTTGTGTAGCAGGAGTGAGGCGGAGACCCAGACTAACTGCCTCACAGTTTCCACCCCACGTGTCCTGCAGCGCCTCCGCCACCTTGTTTTCCAACATCAGGGATCCGAAAACTGTCATGTTAGGAAGTTTTCTGAGAGAAACACATGAACAGAAGGTCATCTTATCGAGGCAGTGATGGCCAAGCTGCCTGAAGAGAAAAGAACCTTCCTTCATTCACTTAATCTTTTTAAAAGTGTTCATCAAATTAAAGATAAGACGCGGCCGGAACACTCCTCAGATCAGCTAAGTGATCATCATTGCCATTCCTTCTCTGGATAAACAACACAAATGAGATGAGCTGTTATTCCCCAGCGCCTGGCCGCAGCCTTCCCGTGCCTGCATTAACCCTGCGCCCCGAGAGTGCTCGTGCCGAAAGACGTCATTATTAGCAGCATGAATTCTATTGCTGTAATTGTATGTATTTAGGAGAGCAGTCAATTGGATTCTGTTATAAAGATTTGTATAATTTTCGTGTGGGCTTGAGAGAAAACAACAGAGGGCTTAAGACCTGACAAACACCCCCGTGATTAAACAATGAACGGAAGAATATTATTACGAGTAGTATTATGTCTGGAAAGAACTTAATGACGCAGCTTATTGCCAATCTAAAATATGCCCCCTGTCTTTTATTTTCCATAATGGGAGACTACTGCAAATGAATGACTGTTGGGAAACATTTCTTTCTTTTTCTCATTTCATAGTTAGTTAGTTGGTGTGTGTGTGTGTGTGTGTGTGTGTGTGTGTGTGTGTGTGTGTGTTGTGAGCTCCAAGCCGACTCTTGTGTTGCGTGTTGGTGGTGGTCTGATGAAAGAGATAATTATGTTCATTACCAGCTTAGGCGTCAGAGCTTCCCCCCCCTCCTCCACCCCCATCCCAACAACAATCCTCCTCCTCCTCCTCCTCCTCCTCCTCCTCCTCCTCCTCCTCCTCCTCCTCCTCCTCCTCGCACACCTATTCTCTGAGCCTCCCTTTCTCATTTATCTCAACTTTTCATCACACTTCTTCTTCTCCTTCACATTATTCTCTTTTCTCTTCTTGCCTCGCCATCATCGTCCCTCTCGCTCTGCAGTTTCGTCTTAATTTACGTCATTAATATTATCTTTTATCTCAATGTTCCCTCGTGCATGTTTCTCAATTATCTTGTCTGGTAATTCTATTAAGCTTTATATTTATTTTTTTGATAAGCTGACTTGTAAATTATAATAGTGATTTATTGTCCGCCCCTTCCAGTCTGTTTGCTATTCCATCTCAATTGATTTTGCTTAATTTTCTTATTTGTTTTTTGTTTTGTTTTTTCTTCGATTTGCAAATTTCTTATGGCTTGTTTATCTCCTCCTCTCTTTTATATTTTCCTTCGTATTATCTCTTTTTTGTTTATCTGTGTGTGTGCATCTGTCTCTTTTTTTTTTCTATATTTTACGTCTCTTAAAATCATCAGTTGGTGTTTACTTCACTAATTTGTATTCTACCTCTTTTAATATAATGCTTGTCTCCTCCTCCTCCTCCTCCTCCTTGACCTCTTCCAATTTTTAGTTCTTCTCTCTCTCTCTCTCTCTCTCTCTCTCTCTCTCTCTCTCTCTCTCTCTCTCTCTCTCTCTCTCTCTCTCTCTCTCTCTCTCTCTCTCTCTCTCTCTTAGGTGTGTGTGCGTGTTTGTATGTTTAAGCAATTTTTTTTCTTATACAGATTCTAGTATTCCTTATCTACCTGCTTATCTGCCTGACTCCTCCTCCTCCTCCTCCTCCTCCTCCTCCTCCTCCTCCCCCTCTTTTTTTTATTTCTTCCATTATCACGCATTTCTCTTTTCTGTGTGTGTGTGTGTGTGTGTGTGTGTGTCTATTAATCTTTTGTTTTTCTAATTCAAACACCACTATACCTTATCTGCCTCCTACTGCTCCTCCTCCTCCTCCTCCTCCTCCTCCTCCTCCTCCTCCTCCTCCTCCTCCTCTTCCTTCTCCTCCTTTTAACTCTCCAAGCCTAAATAAACAGCTAAGAATCACCGTCAAGATTATATGCAATTTCGTCCAAATCACTCTGGAATTTACGTGATGTTGACATGGGAGCTCGTTTGGCTGGGCGGCGGAGTTATCAATGAGTCACTCCGTCCCATCTTTGGCGAAGGACAGTTGTATTCTCTCCCTCTCTCTCCCCCTCCCTCCTTCTCTAGCGTTCCTTCCCTCTCTCACCCATCTCCCTCCCCACCCTCTCCCCTCAGATATCGTTGGGGAGGATTAAGATGCAATTTCCACACATAATTCAGACGTATTTAGGAGATTATTAACGCGATCATCTTAGGGAAGGATATTCAGCGGTGGGGATTTCACACCAGCGTCAGGGTTCTTCTTTGTAATCTTGTCAGTTGCCTCAACTCAGAACCAGCCAGCCAGCCAGCCACTGAGAGCCAAGGCGAAAGGTGTGGTGGTGGTGATGGTGGTGGCTATCGCACCGGCACCAGCAGCAGCATTGTAACACCAGGGCCGCATTCTCAAACAATTCGGTGTCTTATCTAGACTACGAGTACTTCCAACAGCCTCTAATGAACGTTATTGGGATGTTGAAGTGCGTTTTCATGACGGTAGCGATGGTTCAGCAGGGGCTCAGCATGATCCATGGAGAGACACTCGTGAACACCCCACTAATCATCCCTGTGGCCTTTGAGAATAGTTCTGATGAGAGTCCGAAGTGTTTCAAAATACGGGCCCCGGAGTGGTAACAGCCTTAATGGTCGCTGATGCAGACGCCGGTGTGAGGGAGGAGCTGCGATGCGAGGTGAGGCGGGTGTGGCAGAGTAAAGGCAGTGAGAAGATGAGGTCTGATCTGAGGAACAAACTGCCAACTCTATTAACTTATTCTTTTATTTCTTTTTTTTTTTTTTGTATTTTCTGCTGGCATTCTTTTAAATCAACACTGTCATTCACACACCAGTTTCAGTAACAACATCACGGCTGACCATCCCGCGCCATCCCGCTGCCTGAAACACAGCCCCGCGGCGACTCCATAAACAACTCCCTCGCCTCGTCCCACACAGCACAGCGTCCCCCTCAGCGCGGCGGAGGTAGGCGGGCGGGGCAGCGCGTCAGCACACTCCTTCATGACGCAGCCTCATCGTCTATAACTCGAGAGGAGGCGGCGGCGGGGAGGCCCGGGCGGCGAAAGGGGGCTTCTGTTTCCCCATAAATCACTGTGGGCATGTAAACATTACCGGGGATGTAGGTTTGAGGTTAATAAAGATGAATATTCAATAAGGCGTTCATTTATCACCTGCTTGATTGATAACCACCGTAATCACGCATCACCTGTGACCTGTTATCTACTGGTGTTTACCGAGAGTGACGGCCCTTGCAAACCTCGGCCTCCTCCTCCTCCTCCTCCTCCTCCTCCTCCTCCTCCTCCTCCTCCTCCTTCATCTCCTCTTCCCTCCTCTTCTCTATCACGTCCTATCCCGTTCCTCTTCTCTCCTTTGTTTTCATCTACTTACCACTTTTCCTTTCCTATTTTTTTTTCGTCTTTTATCACCTGTTATACATGATGTTCCATTCAGGGCGCCACAGACCCCTTTACGGTGAAGTCTCCAGAGCAGCACACGATATTTTCTGGCGCGTTCTCATGAGAGCCTCTGACAACGGGACTAAGCGACGACTCATGTAAAGAGTGGAGACAGGTGTGGTGTGTGCGGCGCGGTGTGTGACGTGCTGTACTGCGGGAAAGATGAGCGGCAGTGAACGGACTAGATCACACTGGATGGACGTCAAAAACCAGACTTCAGTATCACATTTAATGGTCTTTAATGGGAGTTCGTTATGGTTAAATTAGTTGGGTTGGGTTGGGTTGAGTTGGATTAAACTGGGTTGGGATGGGTTGGGTTGAGTTGAGTTGGGTTAGGTTAAGTTAGGTTGGGTTGGGTTGGGTTGGATTGGACTGGGTTGGGTTGGGTTAGGTTGGGTTGGGTTGGGTTGGGTTGGGTTGGATTGGGTTAGATTAGGTTAAGTTAGGTTGGATTGGGTCGAGTTGGGTTAAGTTAAGTTGGGTTAGATTGGTTTAGGTTAGATTAGGTTAAGTTATTTTAAGTGAGGTTAGGTTAAGTTAGGTTTCGTGTTTTTTTTTTTTTTTTTTTTACGTGTTAAAGTCTGACGAAAGGTATAAGACATAGACAAGAAGAAAGGAAAACCCAATATACTTCTCTACAAAAAATAAATAAATAAATAAATAAATAAATAAATAAATAAAATACAAGAAATACAATTGAAATACAAGTTTGGTTACGTAATTGTTCCGAAGCTCCTGTGTCAGTCTGCCTATGTTCGGTTTATCTGTGTAGTCATTTACGTCCCGTTTCGCTGCATGCCTCGCCACTTGCAAGCTGTGGATTCGTAACATATGCTGCCTCGTGTTCCACTTCTGCATTGTGCCAAGTAGGCATTCTTCTAATGTCCATTTACTGACTCGTGTCTCGCCACAGACACAAACCAGCGTCCAGTGACTACAGTGATGGCCAAGAGTCGATCAATCAGCTACACTCACTTTTTGCTTTGTTCAGTTTTTTCTCTCAGTCTCACAGCCCTTGATCTACTGTCCATCTTTCATTCACTCTACTTTGTAAGAACACTCTTAGAAGATTAGAGGAATTCCAGTTTTCCTTGAATTTTAGGGAAAACACTATTGTACAGTATTAGTTATCTCAATTTTAGGGAGAACGCTGCCTCACAGTATTGGATATTCAATTATTGACGGTGAATGCAC
>NC_087154.1:22527026-22532026 GCF_035594125.1 Scylla paramamosain
CCAGCAGAAGCTTATCAAAAGGCTTGTTTTCCTCCGCCGTGGACTGAGGAAGAGGAGTTGGTCTTGCACTGATGACTCCCT
Organism: Scylla paramamosain; assembly: GCF_035594125.1. Classification (NCBI taxonomy): domain Eukaryota; kingdom Metazoa; phylum Arthropoda; class Malacostraca; order Decapoda; family Portunidae; genus Scylla; species Scylla paramamosain. The sequence continues at coordinate 22,527,108 of NC_087154.1, forward strand.
AGAGGCAATCTCCTCCCCCTCCTCCTCCTCCTCCTCCTCCTCCTCCTCCTCCTCTTCATGCTCTCCCTGCTTATTCTGTACTCCTATTCTTTCTGCCTCTAATCTCTCCGCGAAAAGAGAAGTAACTCTGCGGTAAATATATCACTGTCGTTGTCATTATCATTATCACTGTCAGTCATCTTCACTTGAGGCGCCCCAGGCCACACCTGCCCTTCGCGGCTCAAAGGGCCGCGTGCTGTAATTAAAGGTGCGTATCTTTAGCCACATTACTCTTTCCCACGCTGCTGCTGCTGCTGCTGCTGCTGCTGCAGCGGCTGGCATCTTGTACTGCGGCTGGCATCTTGTACTTCGGCGGGCGTGCGGTGGCCACCAGCACCCTGCACCTGGAGGTGTTTGACACAATGAGTGGACTTGAGTCTCTTTGTGAGGACGACAGTGTTCCCCAGAGAAATACTGGAAACACGAGGGAATAAATCAGGCGCCGCTTCACGAAGTGTCGTGGTGGTGGTGGTGGCGGTGGTGGTAGTGGTAGCCGCGCCTCTCACCGGGACCTGCAGGTAACCAAGCATCTGTTACCTGCACCCGGACCACGCCATCACTCCACGTTAATTGTCTCCCAAGTACATAATCTTGTCATTGTAGTTAGTAATTATAATAAATTTTGTTAGGCGCCTCGGCCCCGCAGCCGTCTGGTGCGGCGTGGCGGGCACCGCTGCTACATTTTCCTCCTCAACCCAATTCTCTAATACGTTTATTTATTTTAAGCAAGTTTCTGGCTTCGGTTGCAATTCTGGATGATTTTCAGGTTTCATACAATACCTATTGATTCTACGTAATTAAAATATAATGTATGTTCTTCTTATATTGATATCATCTTTTTTCATATCTGGTACTGTTCATTATTAATCTCATTCCTTCAATATTCTATCCAATATTGCAATTCTTGCCTTACTTGTGCGAGCAAAATCAAGTCAAGGTCCGCCTCGCCATCGTGCAGAGAGCGGCATCAGTAGCATCAGTAACCATCAGCCCCTCTGGGCGCCGCCCTCACCCGGCCCTCGCCAGCGTGGTAAGCAGCAGCCGCTGCTCCTCCCCCCCCCGCGTCTCAAGCCGTGCTGTGGTATGTCCTGGCCGCCTGTCTTCCCTTAAAATACCAAAGTGATGGTAGAAGAAAAGTGCTTCGGAGAATATTTTCTGATGATTTAAGTTCATAAAATATGTGAAGGAGGGAAAGACAAAGACTGGTAGGAGATGGGGAGGAACAGGTAGTGAGCAGGGGAAGGATAACAGGTTGGGGGAGGAGGAGGAGGAGGAGGAGGAGGAGGAGGAGGAGGAGGAGGAGGAGGAGGAGGAGGAGGAGGAGGGTGGGAAGATGGTCATTCAGGTACGTGTAAAGGTAAGATATTAGTGGAAAACTTGGGAAGAGGGATGTGCAGGTAGGGAGGGAAAAAAAGGTAAAGAGGAGGAAAGAGAGTGAAGGAAAGGAAAGGTACGGAGAGGAAAGGAAAGGGAGGGAAAGGGAAGAGAAGTGAAAGGGAAAATGAAACGGAAGGATGAAAGAATGAGCAATAGTATAACACATAAACTGAAGAAGAAAGAAGAGCCTAAAGATAGATATAGATGAAAAAAAAAAAAACCCGAGAATAAATGAAAGGGGAATTATGAAAAAAAAATGAAAGAAAAAATGAAAAGAAAAGTAGAGAAACGATGGATGAATTTCGAAGAGAAGACAGAGAAAGAAATGAAAGAAGAAGAGAGAGGAAGGAGGGAGGCAGGGAGAAGGCGGGGGAGGAAGGGAGGAGGGAGGGGGAAGGAGAGGTTAGCGACTGGCAGAAGCCGTGTGGCTGGTGGGAGGGAGCAGCTTGCCTCACGCCTTGATTGCCCCCCTCGCTCCTTATTACGGTGCTAATCAGGTGAGGCTACACAGAAAGTCTATTACATGCTCCCCCATCAACCACAGCCTTCGATTGGGCTCCGGAGGTCAGGCGGGCATGCCATTGGCGGCCGCACGGGCTCCCTCGCTTCCCAATGGTCAATTTGTTTCGGCCGCTTTGTCTTCCCAGCCGTGATTGGTCTGTTTGTTTGAGCCGCCATCTGATTCGTCCCTTGATTGGATCCGACTTGGAGGTACCGACCGTGGAATGTTTTACATCGGCCGCAACTCACATCTCGGCTCCCATAATGTGTGGATACCAAATTTACCACATTCTTTCTCGCTGGTGTTTATATCGTTAAGTGATCGCATGCGGAGTCCGGTATGGGCCACAGTAAACTCCAGACTTTACGGTTACATTAAGAAATATATTGCTTCATAAAGGAGATATTACTAATAGACCACTGCAGCAGGAACGGCGCGCCACCACCGACACCAGCCCACCGCACCCCCGAATATGGAGGCGTTTGTGTACGGCTGCTGAAAATTCGATGCTTTTTTGTATAGAGGCTGCCGAGGAAGGGCTGAGGAAGAACTGAGGACGGGCTAAGGAGTGTGAGAGGAGAGGCTGAAGAGGGCTGAGGAGGGCTGAGGAGACGCTGAGGAAGGGCTGAGAAGAGGCTGAGAAGGAGCGGGTGACTGCCAGGGAGGGAAAAGCACAGTAAAAGAGGATGACTTATTAAAGAAACCTCCTGTGTTCCTTATAGACTGAAATTAGCACTCGTATTCCTGTCCGTGATGCGTTCAGTGGACGTGTCTCTTGTTGAATTCTTGTCTGTTATTTGTATGTATTTTGTTTATCGTATTGTTTCTCCTTTGCTCTCTCTCCGTCTACCCGTCTGTCTGTCTGTCTGTTTGTCCGTCTGTCTGTCTATCCACCTGGCGGGTCTTGTTTGCTGTGTTGCTGCCGTGTGTTCTGTTGCCTGTGTGTTTTTTGCTGGATGCTTGTACGTGAGCTGTCAGTGTAATGTGTGTTGATGCCTCACGCACCCCTCCGAAAAAAAATAATAAATAAATGAATAAGTAAATAAGAATGACATTTAATTCAAAAAGCTCTCATCAGAAACTCCATAAAGAAGAAGAAGAAGAAGAAGAAGAAGAAGAAGAAGAAGAAGAAGAAGAAAGAAGAAAATAAATAGATGAAGAAAGAAAGAACAAAAAGAAGAAGGGGAAAAAGAGCAAAAGAAGCAGAAGCAGCGCAACAGAAAGAAAAAGCAAGAAAAAAAAACATCACCAGCAACAGAAGAGGAAGAAAGAAGAGGGAAGAGGAGGAGGAGGGGGGAGGAGGAGGAGGAGGAGGAGGAGGAGGAGGAGGAAGATGATGCTTGAGTTTTAGTGCAATACCAGAAACTCGTGAGAACGCAGTTAGTGGTGTGTGTGTGTGTGTGTGTGTGTGTGTGTGTGTGTGTGTTGGTGGTGTGAGTCACTCATCCACAAACCTGCGCCACCTGGAAGTAAGGAATGAAGGGAGACTTTTTTGGGGAAGAACGCGTAAAATGAAAGATGACTGACCTCCTCCTCCTCCTCCTCCTCCTCCTCCTCTTCTTCTTCCTCCTCCTCCTAACCTTCTCCTTCCTAAAATCAATATCATCTTAAAAACTTCATCATTATCATATCTTTCTCTTTCTTTTCCTCTTCTCACCACCTTCCTTCTTCCTTTGATTTCATCTCTCCTCTCTCCTCCTGCTACTTCTCCTAATCCACCTTCTCTTCATCCTAATCATACTTACCTTCTCTCCCTCCTCTTTTCCATCCTGATCCTCCTCCTTCTCCTCCTCCTCCTCCTCCTCCTCGTCTTCATCTACATCCTCTAACCTTTATCCTTTCCTCTTCCTCCTTCCTAAAATCCCCATCATCAACTTCATCACCATCATCTGTCTGTTCCTCGATCTTTTCTCCTTCTTTCCTTTCTTCTTTCCTTTCTTGATCTCCTCCTCCTCCTCCTCCTCCTCCTTCTCCTCCTCCCGCACTGGCACTTGATGGCTGGGCTTGGTAATGAAGACAAATCAGGCACAGGTCTGCGGAATTACAAAGATCGCGTGCTTCAAAACCTTTCGAGGAATAATGACCACAGACTTAACGGTTCGCATGATTCGGTTTTGTGGAGCACTTTCTATTAGTTCCCCATAGCTTTGTTTGCTTTGTGTGATTCCTTGTGTGTGTGTGTGTGTGTGTGTGTGTGTGTGTGTGTGTGTGTGTACTCGATGGTTAGATGGATGGATGGATGGATGGATGGATGGATAAATATGGGAACGGGAGAAGAGGTAGAAGGGAAAGAGAACTGTGATTAAAGTCATGAAATATAATAAAGTGCAAATGCTCTCTCTCTCTCTCTCTCTCTCTCTCTCTCTCTCTCTCTCTCTCTCTCTCTCTCTCTCTCTCTCTCTCTCTCTCTCTGTCTCATGAGTGTCAGACTGTGATGAAAACAAATAACTAAGAAAGCAAACAGCTTTATTCTAATCTGCTGCTATTTGTTCTTTCTTTGCATTTCATTATGACGGAGGGCGGACGGAGGAGGAAGGGGGCGTGGCAGTGGTCATGTGGTGTTAGTGCATCGTTTTCTGTAGCACCTCTGTGTCTAAGGCTCGTATACTTAAACGTTTTGGTTTGTCGTAAGAACTGTCAAAGTCTACAGGTAACCCTTTCACTGGTGTTGTATTTTTTTTGTTTTATTCACAATCATAAATCTTTAGCACTATTTTGTATTGCAGTCTCTTAGTCCTGTAGCCTGGAAAAAACAAAATCAGTCCTCTTTCCTCTTTTTTCCAGTCCTCATTTTTTTTTTTTTATATAATCTAGGAACTGACTCTCTGGTGGGGCTTTTTCCAGACGCTTTTGTTGTCCTTGGCCAGTGTCCCTCTTACATAAAAAACAATTCTTACAGTGACCTGAAGTTAACAAAGGTTGACCATAGCAGTGAAGGGATCAATAACAAGAGTTCTCATGGGTATCTTTACTAATGGTAGCGTAGAGTCCTTATGAAGCT
>NC_087154.1:22534526-22569526 GCF_035594125.1 Scylla paramamosain
GAGAGAGAGAGAGAGAGAGAGAGAGAGAGAGAGAGAGAGAGAGAGAGAGAGAGAGAGAGAGAGAGAGAGAGAGAGAGAGAATGTTTGTTTAATGTTTTTATTTAGAGCATTTATGTTAATTACCTTCTATTGGAAATGTATTTTTTCTTGTTTTGGACAGAGAATCGTATGCAATATTTTGTATGTTTTTTTTTTTTTTTTTTGTTACTTTATATCATGTATTTTTATTATGTATTATGTATTATCCAGTTTGTGTTAGGTATCATTTTTTGTATCATGTGTTTTGTTGATATGTCACTTTTGTTCTGTGTTAATAAACTAACTAACTATGCCTGTCTGTATGTATGAGAAGCTTTAGCATCGTAAAAAAAAAAAAAAAAAAAAAAGAAAAAAAAAAGAAATTCTATCAAGATTATTTTTAAAAAGCCACAGAAAATTAATCGGATTCTTGTGGTGCTTTTTTTTTTTCCCCCAGTCATGGCGTAGAATCATTGTTAAATTACCACCAGACTCATGAAAACCCTTCAACGCTTTCCCTTCACTAGAAACACACTTGTGATTGTCAAGACGAGGTGATGAAGCGCTTGAGAATGTATACATACCTGATTTGCTTATTGTGTCCTTACTTTCTACTATTTGTTTCTTTGTTTACGTTATCAACTTTTTGGCCTCCCTGAGCCCAGTCTGTCATCTGTTCAAAGTAGTGTTTCTTATCAATCGTGTTTGAAGACAGCGATGAAAGAAGAGAAATAAAAGATTCCAGTCTTAATCTTCATAAAAAATGGTGCATTCATTTTCCATTGCATCTTACTTGTATTCTTGTCTGTTCTCTCTCTCTCTCTCTCTCTCTCTCTCTCTCTCTCTCTCTCTCTCTCTCTCTCTCTCTCTCTCTCTCTCACAATATGCCTTCCTCTACCTACCTCCACCTCCTTCCACCGTATTCATATTCAAACGAGATGCCATTTTAATTACATTTTCTCTTCCAGTTACATATTTTTGCATACTAATCCTCCCTTTCTATCCGCCTGCCTATAATCATTCTCCTTATCTCCGTCTATTCACGAATCAATCTATTCCCTTATCCCCTTATCTCTGTATCTGTTTGCCTATATACGTCACTCGATGCCGCGGGCCGGAGATAACGTATAAGATAGGGGCGTGGAGGAAGGAGGAGGAGGAGGAGGAGGAGGAGGAGGAGGAGGAGGAGGAGGAGGAGGAAGGAGGTGGTGCGTAAGGAAGGGAAGGCGAGGACCATGAAGATTACTAAGAGAGAGAGAGAGAGAGAGAGAGAGAGAGAGAGAGAGAGAGAGAGAGAGAGAGAGAGAGAGAGAGAGAGAGAATCGATGGAGGGCTGATAGTAGAAGCATGGTGCAGGGAAGGCAGGTAGCGGGGAAGGCAAGACCCAAAAAAATATAGGAGGTAGTTTTGTAGGTACTGTGTGGACGGGCAGCTGACGGAGAAAGAAGGTGCAAATAAGAGAGAATGGAAAGGAAGAGAACGGAATAAGGGAAGAGACAGGAGGATGTATGTAGTACGCTGTGATATTAGAGTGGACTGCCTGGAAGGACTGGGGGAGAGGGAGTGGTAAGTGCAGGACTATACTGCGGCTTGGGGTGGGATGGGAAGACTTGAAGGAAAGCCATATTCTGAAACACTTCTGCGCCGCACTTCCACTGTCGATGAAGTTACAAGGGTATTTAAATTTTTTTTTTCTTGGGGGGGGCGTTTTTGTACAGACAGATTAACACCACATTTCTACATTATTAACAGGAGAAACACTCTTAAGAACCCGCCTGCCTAATGATCTCTGTGGCCTCTGAAAACAGTCGTGGTGAGAGAGCAAAGCGTTTCAAAATACAGTCCTGAGTTAGAATGAAAAGAAATAGGACTGAGTGAGGACACGGTGATCTTAGAATGAGAGCATGAACGAAAAGAAGGAAAGAAGAAGTGCTAACTGCAGGAACGTATTGTGCATTGTGGGAAGAGAAAAGGAAGGTGTGAGTGAGTTTAGAGAGGTATAGTTAGTTAGAGCGAGGGAAAGAGATGGAGGACGTTAGAATATTAGAACGACGAAGAGAAGGGAGTGCTAAGCGTAAGTAGGTAAGAGAAGAGAGAGAGAGAGAGTGAGCGGAGGGAAACAAGTAAGACTGGATAGGAAAAGGACAGAGTGAGTGAAGTAAAGAGAAAATAACACAGAATGTAGTATGTAGTGATGCTAGAATGAGGGAGTGAGTGAAAGGAATGGAGGAAGAGGAGTGGTAAGTATAGCCGGGGAAGAGGAATGAGTTAAATGCAGTAATTACAGACGTCAACTTGAGACACTGATGGCGGAGGGCGAGGCGTAAAGGTTCTGTTCATCTCGTGTCCAGGAGTGATCGTGTGGCCATCCGCGGTGTGAGGCGGCGGAAGCTTTTCCCTCCTTGCCCTCGCCACACCTTCCTTCCGCCCTCGTCACCTCCCGCCCGCCCACGTCCGCTCCACGCCCACGCCACCACCCATATATACCCACACGGCCTTGACACTCGGGTTTTTTGTGTTTCCCCTCGCCGTTGTTTCAGACGCAGATAACACTCAAGTTGTAGGAAGAAGCGCGCCTCTCGTCATCTCTAATGGAGGGAATGGAAGGAGGCTATAAAGGAGGGAGAACATCGCAATATTTTATCCCCGCGAGTTCACTGTTGATGGGACGGACCAAGGTGTTTATGGGCGCTGTGGTGATGGACGGCCTGGCGCGGGCGGGAGGGCGTCAGCACAGGACACTTAGCCTGACAGAGATGGTGTCAATAAATCGGAAAGACTACTGGAAATGCCGCGGATATCGTAAATATAAGATTAACTCCTGGTCTGGCACGGGGTAGTGCTAGGAAGCGGGCAGTGTGCGCCATCTGTTGCCGGAAAAGTGAACCAGGCCGCGGTAAACAACATGGCGGCGCGTCTGAGTCACTGCAGAGAATTACTATCATTTCTACTTTTCCAGGGAGTGTTTGGACGGCAAAAAAATGACGCAGGAAGCAGTGATGGGTTTCTTTAAGGAGTATTTAAAGAAAATATCCATCATTATGCACATCGAGGTAAAATAAGTTTCTCTAAAGGAAGATATTGAGTAAATGTTATGATTCAATTTCTTTCACCTAATTTTCTCAAAAGGAGTTTCTTTGGAAGATTTTTCAGGTGTTCAGTGCTGCTCCCTCCTCCGCCCCCACAGGTCAGTGCGGGGCAGGGGGCGGCACATTACTAACAGCTGCAACACTTCTGAAATACCTTAGTGGAGTTATGGCTCACGTCCTTATCCTACTTCCCCTCCTCCTCCTCCTCCTCCTCCTCCTCCTCCTCCTCTTCCTCTTTATACTTTTTCCCTTTTTTTCTCCTCTTTTTTTCTCATTTCCTTCTCATGTTCTTTTTATCTTCCATTTTTTTTAGGTTTCTACTCTTCGTCTTTATTTTCTCTTTTTTCCTCCTCTTCATGGGTTCTTCCTAGGTATCATCATAATCATCATCATCAGCAGCAGCAGCAACAACATTCTTCTCATCCTCCTACTCTTTCCTGTTCCCTTCCTCTACTCTTCTCACTCTATTGACCCCTTCATTATAATCTGTTCTTCCCACACCTTTTCCCAAACCTTGCCAGTCTCTGCACAGATACAGTACCCAACCACCTCTCTGTACTGTCACCTCACTGCCATCACCACCACTGCTACCACATGCCACCGGGACCCAACCACCTGTCACCATCACTACCACTACCACATCACGCACCAAGACCAATATCTCACTAGTATCTGATTACCACACACCACCATCCACAACACCAAAAAAGAGAGAGAGGGGACGTTTCTTCATCACCAGCTTTTCTTCATCACCAGCTGCTGTATTGTTGGTACCAAATCACCTCCACCATATGAAAATGAAAATTAAGAGTCCCAGGAGTTTTTTTTTTCATCATACTATACACATTACTGATATATAATTAGCCAGAATTCTATCACCACCACCACCACCATCACCATCAATCTCGTTCATCAGAGTATACTATAAGGCCTCCACCACAACCTCACCACACGCACCATCAGACTCATAAACACCATTCTAGTTTTCATTCTCATCTATAGACCTACTTATTTATCAGCATATATCACCTTTCTTACTCCCATCTATCCTCCATCTGTGTTTTTGCTTCTCTGTTACAATACTTCTTCATCTAGATTATTAAGGTGACTAAATTGTATGTATAGCCTTCCAGAACCTTTGTGATGTATTTATATGTGTTTTTTATATATAATGCCAAGTCAAGTGGATATTTTTCTATTTTCAGGTATGCTTTCGGTCCATAATCAATTTATTTCCCTGTAAAAGATATACAATTTTCACACCATGAAACACACCAACCACTGTGGCTGCATATATCAAGTAGAAAAACACACATCCATCACCAAAACCACCACCACCACCTCTACCTCCACCTCCACCAGGACCACCACCAGCACCACCAACAGGACCACCACCACCACTTCGCCACGCGGACAGTAATAGACATCACAGTACCAGCGCATGAAAGAGGTCAACACGCACCTCATGATAACCACAGCAGTGCACACATCACCACCGCGACAACTCAAGCTCTAAAAAAAAACACAGAAAACACCACCACCACCACCACCACTACCACCACTTCACCAATAAATACCAGTGAGAAAGAAAACTGCCCCCACCATCATCACCACCACCACCACCGCCACCACCACTTCACTGACTACTTACCAGCGACACCAATAAATACCAACGAAAAAAAGAAAATTGCTCCGCCACCACCACCACCACCACCACCACCACTATCACCAACAGATACCAAAAATACCAACAAGAAACAGAACCTCACACCACCATCACCACCACTACTATTGCAACCATCACCACAAAAAAAAAAAAAAACTCACCTTTTCATTAACACCAACCTTTTCATCCTCTCACCGCCACCACCACCACCACCATTACATCACCTCATCACCACCATCACCAGCATCATGCCCACCACCGTCACCATCACCACCTCTATTGGCACGCCATAAATAACACACAACGAGCTAGGGACTCCATTTCTCAGCCCCAACATATGACTTTCCTTAACTGTTGTGGCGCCGATGATAAAAAGGAAAGGGAAAAAAAATTGTGCTGATTGGTCACTTATCACACCAGAGGGAAAAACAGAGAGAGAGAGAGAGAGAGAGAGAGAGAGAGAGAGAGAGAGAGAGAGAGAGAGAGAGAGAGAGAGAGAGAGAGAGAGAGAGAGAGAGAGAGAAAGAAAGAAAGAAAGAAAGAAAGAGAGAGAGAGAGAGAGAGAGAGAAAGAAAGAAAGAAAGAAAGAAAGAGAGAGAGAGAGAGAGAGAGAGAGAGAGAGAGAGAGAGAGAGAGAGAGAGAGAGAGAGAGAGAGAGAGAGAAACTACACACACACACACACATTGCCTGAAGGTCAGTGTGTGTGTGTGTGTGTGTGTGTGTGTGTGTGTGTGTGTGTGTGTGTGTGTGTGTGTGTGTGTGTGTGTGTGTGTGTGATCGGTTTCCTGCCTCATTAATCATTATAGTGAGAGGCATCTTCAGCTTTCGTTCCAACCCCCCTATCCTCCTACTCTTCCTCCTACTCTTCCTCCTGCTCCTCCTCCTCCTCCTCCTCCTCCTCCTTCTTCTCCTATTCCTTAACTTTCATATCCTCCCATTCTCTATTCAAAACTTGACGTGACCTGTTACATTCAGTCAGACTTTTCGATTGGATGCGAAAGTCAATCCAAACGACCAACTTGCAATCGAATAACGTCAATCCGTATCAAAATAATATCCGCATGCACACAAAATATACAGAAAGACGCAATGTGGCACTTGGAAACCCTTGATTGTATACGTATTTTATCGGAAAACAAGCACTGTGCCGACTGATGGACTGTCAAGCTGGGCAAACAAAAGCAAAGTGTAGCGTTGAGAGAGAGAGAGAGAGAGAGAGAGAGAGAGAGAGAGAGAGAGAGAGAGAGAGAGAGAGAGAGAGAGAGAGAGAGAGAGAGAGAGAGAGAGAGAGAGAGAGAGAGAGAGAGAGAGAGAGAGAGAGAGAGAGAGAGAGAGAGAGAGAGAGAGAGAGAGAGAGAGGGTTTTGAATGCATGGAAAAGACATGATACAGGTGTGTTATGGAAGAATATGTGTGGACGATGTGTGAAAGATGGTTAAGTGTAGGTGTTCTAATGCAGGAGTGAAGGGAGACATGCAAGGAAGGTCTGAGAAAAAGAAAAACAAAAAACAAAAAAAACATAATATGACGGGCTTGTAAAAGTGACAGGAAGAGTGTAGGTGTTCAAACAAATAAGTATCATTTCTTACTTCCTTTCTTCCTTCCTTCCTTTCAGACATTAAAATTGAGCATCACAGCCCTTCTGATAATCCTGCCTCCCCCCTCATTCATTCTTTCCATCCTTTCTTCCTTCCTCGCTCCTTGGCATTACATGATTAACCTTCCTTCTCGTCCATATTTATTCCGTACAGCCACCCGACCTGAGAGAGAGGTGTACATAGGTGTGAAAAATAAAACTTAGATCCATACATAAGCAGTCTCTCCTCCTCCCACCTTCCTTCCTCGCTCCCAGACATTACATATGATTACTCTCCGTTCTCATCAATTTTCATGCATTATAGCCATCTCACCTGACAGAAAGGTGTACGAGTACATAGCGGCGGGAAAAAAATAAAGGAATCAGATAAATACCTAAGCATAGTCCCTCCTCATCTCCCTTCTTCCTTCTTCGCCCCCAGGTATTCAATGTGATTAATCTCCCTACCTCTCCCATTATATGCACTAAGGCCTCCTCACCTGACAGAAAGGTGTACAAAGGTGAGGAAAAATAAAAGAATTAGATCTATACATAAGCACAGTCCCTCCCTTTCCCTTTCTTGCTCCCAGGTATTCATTATGATTAATCTCCCTACCTCTCCCTTACTTTATGGACTAAATCCACCTCGTCTGACCCGTACATAAATAACCTTCAGTATTAATAAGGCAATACGTATTCACATCGCCTTTGCAGCTCAAGTACAACGTCCGTCACAACCTTTAACGACCTGCCTTTCCCACCCACCCCCCGGCCCTTTCTCTCCCCCCCTACCGAGCACTGCGCATTTCATATTGATGCTAATGGCCTAATAAAAGCCATTGATATGTGTTGGTGCCGCGGAGCTTGGCGTGTCAAACTCTTAGTTGGTGTTTCTCTGGTATTGATTATTTGAGTGAGATTGAGTTCAAGGTTTCATGAATTCTTGGCCTTCACGATTTTGTTTTGGTGTTTGGTATTTTTATATTATTATTAATCATATGTTGTTTGAATTTGTTATGCTTTAAGTAATAGTTTTATTATTATTATTATTATTATTATTATTATTATTATTATTATTATTAGTGTATGTGTGTGTGTGTGTGTGTGTGTGTGTGTGTGTGTGTATGTGTATACGAAGCAAGGATAAAATAATAAAATAAGACAAACAAAGAAAAGGAAAAAAAAGAGAAAAACCGGTACATATATACATACTCGTATATAATGCAACCGATGCAAACGAATATAAGAAATGATGAACAAACAACATACTCAGACGCAAGCAAACAAACAATAAAAACAAATCATAACTACACACCCCAAGCCCACCCACCTACCCACTCACGCCCCCCCAACACACAAGAGGAAGGAAGACCACAACCACCACCACCACCACCACCGCCACCACCACCACCACCACCCCTCCCCACACACAAAGAGTTCTGGAGTAGCCGTGACTGATGAAGGCCACCGCGTCCTCTTCTCCCGCAGCCAGCCCGTGTCGGCCCCACAATAAACAGGCCGCCATTTATAGCGTCAGCCAATCAGCAGCCCTCCTGATAAGCTGATAGGCCGCCATACATCAGGTTTAACGCTTAAGTATATGGCGGTCGTCCTGCCTCCTGATGGCTCACCCACACGGACACCCAGCGAGTTTTCATTGTAATTTACAGATTATAACATTATGACTGCCCGCCATTTAGAGATTGACTGCCCTCTGACGGGATTTTTCTGCCTCCGTGTGTGTGTGTGTGTGTGTGTGTGTGTGTGTGTGTGTGTGTGTGTGTGTGTGTGTGTGTGTGTGTGTGTGTGTGTGGGTTTTGCTCAGTGACTTTGTGGGATATTTGTACGTAAAGGGGAGGTGATCATCAGAGCTGCCCTTACGGTGAGAGGAATCCCAGGATCTGCTTAATTTTCTTCTTGTTCTTGTTTTTTGTTTTTCTCTCCTTGTTTTCCTTCTTCTTTTTTTAATGTGTATTGCTACTCTTGTTTCTTTTTTTCCCTTAAAGTGTATTGCTGCTTCTCTTCTTTTCTTTTCTGCTTCCTTTTTTTTTCTTCTTCTTCTTCTTCCTAAATGTGTACTGGTTTTCTTGCCTCCCAAATTATGTGTAGGAAATGTGATTGTCCTTGTTAACACAGAAGACGGAGCGTTGAATCCTCACTGATATATATATATATATATATATATATATATATATATATATATATATATATATATATATATATATATATATATATATATATATATATATATATATATATATATATTTTTTTTTTTTTTTTTTTTTTTTTTTTTTTTTTCTGGGTTTGTGTGTGTTTTCCATTCCTTGCCTTCCAATATTTAGGAAGTGTGACCAGAGCGTGTCCTTGGAAGGAAATGAGATGCAGCGTTTGGTACTGACTGACTTTTCCTTCTTTTCTTTTTGCTTTTCCTTTTTTTTTATTTATTTATTCATTTATTCTATTTTATTTTATTTTGTTTATTTTTATTTTTTTCTTTTGTAAATGCCTTTTTTTCTTCTAGCCTCTATAAAGTGACATCAAAATAATGTTTTAGCAAGGGGAGAAGGAGCGCAGTGTCTTTTCATTATGTTTCTGTGTAGTTCTTTATCTCAGTTCTTTTTCTTCCAGCGTCTAAGTAAAGTAATAGTCTTAGTGGGCAGAGAGGAAGCGGCGCAGTGTCTTGTGTTTTACGTCTCCCTGTGTATTCCTTTCTTTACCTCTCGAGTGTCCTTGGTGGGCAGAGAAAAACGATTGCAATGTCTTTTTCTTATGTGCATTTCTTTCTTTACCTAACTTAACCTAACCTAACCGAACCTTTTACCTCCAGCAGTGTCTTTTTTTTTATGTGAATTTTTTTCCTTTACCTAACCAACTTAACCTAGCCTAACCTTTTACCTACAGACTCTTAAGTAAGGAAAGAGAAAAAAAAACCCAGTGTCTTTTCTTATGTGAATTTTTCTTTACCTAACCTAACCTAACCTAACTTAACCTAACCTAACCTAACCTAACCTAACTTAACCTAACCTAACCTACCACCGAGAGTCTTGAGTCGAGCAGGGAAGGTGATAGACACTTGGCAAGAGGTAAGAGGGGACGCGGAGACTTTCCCTTCCTCGTCAACACCTTGTAAATATGAACGCTTGCTGCTCCACTGCCTATAAAGTACACCAGCATTGATTGCACGAAGATATACGCGTCCTGCATATATCAACACCTACTTGGACACCTCGCGCTCACAAATATTTACCCTCCAATTCCTCGTAAAAGGCGTCTTTGTCATGCTGCAGCGCCACCCCCCTTCTCTTACCCCTCTTAGTCCCCAGAAAGTCGTTAAGGGCGCCAATGAACTTTTTATACCGCATTGCTAACTACACATCCATAAATATCTCCTAATCCTCTCCTGCATAATTCCTTATTTTCTTTCGTCCGTCTCGTGCTTATTTCTTGCTAATTTGTATTCCATGAAGTGCTCGAGAGTTGCCCTCAGCGTGCAGCGCCGCATGGTATTCATTCTTCACCATGAATACCAGAGAGATATTGACCAGGTCTTGCATTTTTCTTATAAACTTATCTCTTCGTGACCTTGTAAAAATCTGAATGTAATATTTTGACAACATAATTTTATAAGTGTTTCCAAAATACTGTAAACCGTAAAGCTAAGTGCAGCGTAACAGCCGAGCATCGCCACTTGTCCTGCTGAGGAGAGAGGCGAGACGAAGCAGAGGGGGACCAGTGGCGGGAGGCAGAGTGGAGGGGGGACGTGGCGGTAGGGGTGAGGGTGGGGCGGCGAGGGGCAGGAAGGTGATGGGTGGTTGGGGGTGGTGAGGGCGGGGGTAAGGGTGTGTCGGGGTGTCGGGGTAAGGGTGTGGGGTGGGGGTGTGTAGGGTGTGGGGTGGGGGGGTGTGGGGTGTGGGGTGGCGGGGTGTGGGGTGGCTGGGTGTGGGTGGCGGGGTGTGGGTGGCGGGGTGTGGGTGGCGGGGCTCCCAGGCGTTGCATTATTTCAGGCGTCCATCACGGCTCGGCGGGCGACACCTTGTCCCATAAGTCAGGCTGGGCCGTCATTAGCGACGCAGATTCAATATTAGAGTGTTATGGCCAAGCACCTCACTACCCCACTGCCTCACTCCTCACGCCTCGCGCCTCACTCACCTCTCTCCCTCACCATCGGCTTTCCACTTTCGCTTTCTTTCATCTTTACTTACTTTCCTCTCCCTTCCTCCGTCAGCTTACCCGGCCATTCCTTGCTCCCTTCAGCGCCGCCACAGCCCTAGTATCCGCCACCAATCCCTCGCCGCGCACTCCTCCCCGCGGCACACCGGCGCCTCTACTCGCCCGTCCAAGCAATTCTCGCACCTTTGCTGGCGCCCCGCTACTAACCACATTTTTCTTTTTTGTAACTTTTGCTAAACCTTATCATTATGTGATGAGAAGCTCGTCTCCTCCACGGCAGCTGAACCAACACAGGTAGTGGCGGGGGGTGGGGGGGAATAATCATTAATGCGAGGGAGGTACATCAAACCTTACCTGGCTGGGGCAGTGAATTCTCAGTTTTCCAGCAAGCTTAATCATTCCTCCAGCCAACCAGTCTTCCCGTGCTGGCCGCACCAAAAATGTAACTCTCCCCTCAAAACATTCCTCAGAGTATTCCACGGCGGCGCTTTGGTGGCGACAGGCGAGGGACCCTTGCCTTCCTCCCTCTGTCCTCCTGGTAAATAGTGACACAAGCCATCCATTTACGTGATTTATTCGGGATTATAAGTCGTGGCGAAACGCGGTGCACGCGAAGCCTGACTCTGACGAGGCAAGACACCACCAAAGGCAGGCAGCGGCGGTGATGAGGCGCACACCAGCCACGGGATTCTTGTCGCTCCTAACACAGTAATTCTGTACATATACACACACAAACACAAACACACACACACACACACACATACACACACACACACACACACACACACACACACACACACACACACACACTATCTGTTAATCTAGCAAAATAATCTCAGCTGGCAAAATACCCACGTAAGACAATGATTATCTTGCGTGCGTTAAAACTTCCATTTCTTTTAACATTCGTGAAAGTAAAACTGAAAAATGTTCATACCAAACCAGGCCAGTGACGCAGGAACAGTCATGGTTTAGATAGCGAAAATGATGACAAAATCCTCACATTTTCTTCTTCAGTTACTTCCTTGAGTGTACCGTAGTTCCGCAGGTGTGACAGGACTAGGTGACTGCCAGGGTGAGGCGAGACACGTGTGCTGGGCTGGCAAAGAATGAAGAGAGATGGAGAGGAAAAGAAGAGACAAAAGTCGAGAAAGAAAAGAAGAGACAAGACGGAAATTCTGAGGGATGTAAGGAAAGGAGGAAGGAAAGGAGGGAGGAAAGGAGAGAGCAGTGACAGAAGGTAACGGAGAAGAAAAACATAAATTCTAAAAGATGTGTTTGGGGTAATTTGGGGTTTGCTGTGCTTGAAGACTTGTCTCAGGATGTGCTATTACGGTTTTTGTGAGATGCGCCACATGGTCTTTCGTTCCTGTTGTTGTGTTGTTGTGTGCATGTCTGTCACTGGCCTACTGGTGGCGTGCAATAAAGTGTGGCGAAGTGTGGTGGTATTGTGCAGTAATTACCTGTGACGTGATACGGTGTGATGTGTTCCGTCATGGTATGGTGTGGTGTATAGTGTCATATTATCATACGGTGTAGTGTGCTGTATTGTGGTATGATGTGGTAGGTTGTGGCGTGTTGGCGTGTGTGGTGTGGCGGTCGTGTGTTAAGTTGTGTTTTTGCTGTCTGATCTGGTGTGTGACAAGGGACAATGTGGTCTACAGTGTTACGTAACGTGGTTAAAAATTGAGTGGTGTACAATATAGTGCTTGCAGAGCAGTAAATGATATGGTGTATGTGATGTGATGTGATGTTACTACTTTGTATAAGTTGTACTATAACGGGCTGTGTTGTAGTGTAGAGTAGTATGTAAAACTTTCCTGTGACTTATGTAGACTGAAATAACATTCGAAAATGAGGTGTTGTGGTAAAAATAGAGTTCCTGTCAATAGTAATGCATCTGTTACTTCAAAACTCCGCTCAATAAATGATGACATAAAGACACTTAGCGCTGTGTGTGTGTGTGTGTGTGTGTGTGTGTGTGTGTGTGTGTGTGTGTGTGTGTGTGTGTGTGTGTGTGTGTGTGTGTGTGTGTGCATACGCGTAACTCAAATAAAGTACCATAACCTAAGCAAGTTAATATCCTTCCGAATACGTTCAAGGACATAAAAAAAAAGAAATATGACTATCTTACTCTCTCCCATACAGACATAGAGAGTAAGCCATCAAGAAGCAACAAAACCACAGCTAAACCCACAACAATCTTACCACCACTACATCTCCGAGCACTAGCATTACCACCTCCACCGCCACCACTATCTACTAGAACATCAGCTGTGACTCCGCCATCACCACTAGCGACACCTCCCTGACCACCACAACCGCTACTTT
The DNA here is from genome assembly GCF_035594125.1 of Scylla paramamosain. Taxonomy (NCBI): domain Eukaryota; kingdom Metazoa; phylum Arthropoda; class Malacostraca; order Decapoda; family Portunidae; genus Scylla; species Scylla paramamosain. The sequence continues at coordinate 22,547,377 of NC_087154.1, forward strand.
GAGACCCAGCACACCAGTAAACACTGCATATCAGCAATGAGTGACGAGACAAGCATTTTCTGACAGCTCTTGACCCCAGCTACCCTCAGTAACTCACGAAATGTTGCTTTTTCTCTGAGTACCTGCGTCTCAGAAGTCGTCACGCAGGCAGGGATGGTTTTGTGTCTCACAGCAACACCCACGGCCTCTCGAGGTTACCGTTTTTACTCTACTTTTTACCTCGCCACTCAAGTCTCACGTTCAGCTGTCACATTAGAGGGAGGCATCAAGGCTGTGAAAGCTCCTCATCCTTCACCATCTCTCCAGTACTGTCTCTCTCTCTCTCTCTCTCTCTCTCTCTCTCTCTCTCTCTCTCTCTCTCTCTCTCTCTCTCTCTCTCTCTCTCTCTGCCCTTCACAGAGTGACAATGACTACCAACGCAATTCTAACGCCTGCTTGAAATGATTGCCAAGCCACAAGTACACGTCAAAAAGAAGCAGAGGTTACGAGAAAAAAGGTAGGTATATATATATATATATATATATATATATATATATATATATATATATATATATATATATATATATATATATATATATATATATACGATACATGCCATTCTTTATTCTGAGTAGATCGACTGACTGTTTGCGTCTCTTGATGGAAAATAAGATAAATATGTAAAGGAAGAGAGAGAGAGAGAGAGAGAGAGAGAGAGAGAGAGAGAGAGAGAGAGAGAGAGAGAGAGAGAGAGAGAGAGAGAGAACGTGTGTTTTCCTTCTCCATGTCACGAGGCGGCGGAGGCAATGCGGCACGGCTGGCTGGGCAACACTGTGGTCTACAAGTTGTCGAATCATAAAGTGAGATAACCCGCAGCCACGGACGAGGCGAGCGGGTGAGAGTAGAAACAACCATTCACGAGAGTCTGCACTGGAAGGTCCAGAGCCGAACACTTACGCCACTGACACGCAACTTTCTCTTTACCACTTCCGTTGCACATCTATCAATAGTCGTATATGTTTACTTTGATATCTGACAGTATAAGTGTTCGTTGTTACGGGACACCACTTCAAGCGTAGATCAGAAATCCCGTTCTTCTTAATCCTTTCACTGCTACGGCGTCTTCTTAATTCCCTGTGATATGAAACAATTAACAGCACCAAAACTAATGCATGAAATCTTTATAAACATCACAAGAAAGAATGGAATTAGGAAGAATAGATTTTGCAATTTTTACCCAGATTGAAGATTGGAGGTGGCTGTAGAACAAGTAAAATAGTCTCAGAAAGATTAGTAAGCAAGGAAAGATGTACCAAATAGGAGTCAAAGGGTTAAGCTGAAGAAAATTGTCTGATGGCAGTACAATTTCGAAAGACACAAAGACAGGGAAAGAAATGATAAACTGCTCCAGATTTTAGTGTCTTTGGTTTCATTTTGAGTTGAGCGAAATAACTTAGGGATGCTGAGATGAGGGAATTAGTAAAACACAACCATTAGCGGTCAAAGTTTAGTAAATTAGTAAGGAAGCTAAAATGTTTGAGTCCATCATGGCAGTGAAAGTCTATGGAGATTGTGTGTTGTGTTTCATGTTTCCCGGTCACGGTATCCTTCAGCCCAGCCCGTTTTGTCTTTCAGTCGTGTGAACATCGTTAGGTTGAATTTACTACTAAGAGGTATACACGTACGGCATCTGCTCTCGTTTGTCGCTCAATGACGGTCTGCTCCACCCAGCATAATGCGGCACACTTTGCTTGCTAATGTGTCAGAGGTGATATTCTTTAGCAGTATGTCACAGATAATGACTTTAACTCTTTGACTGTTCTGCCTTGCCGTCAAGCTTAATATAGTGCTGTGATGTAAATATACTGTATGATTTTGAAAGCCAAAATTAACCATAAAAAGCTTTGAGTGATAGAATACCTCAAAACTTTAGTGCCTCTCTTTTTATTATGGTTCAGTAAAATCGTCTAAGGTTACTCAGGTGAAGGGAAGAAATGTCACACTGCAATTAGGAGCCTGGGGGTTATGGGGCATAGAGGTGACACAAACATCCCAAGGAAACACGAATATAAATGGCAGCATATGATACCACTACATCACGCCACTCTCTTCGCCTGCGGAGGTGAAGACGTTAGCAGCGCCTGGCCGGGAGGAGTGGAGGCCTCGCCAGATTCTCGTGGGGAATGAAGACATACGCACCAATATTCTACGCCTAGTATTATAATCTGGCCTGAATATATATTTTTTAGCACCGAGAAATTTTTTGCTTCGGAGCTCCGGAAACTTGATAGAAATTATGCAGAGAGAGAGAGAGAAAAAAATGTAAGACGTGTTGCGTTTTCCTATATTGTTAGACGCTATAAAAATGTGATGGATAAACTGCATAAAAACAAAAGCCAAAGGAGTTAATCAGAGTCCAAAGGTTATAAAGAAAAGGAGTTACTGGCTAATACTTCACCTGTACAGATTTTTTTTTCCCTAAGGGTGTGGTCGATCCATGTTGGGGTATTTTTCATCACGCGCCGGGACGATGCCGGACTGACTCCCGCGGGCGGCGTTTGTTTTGATCGCCGCTTGTTTCGCGCCCCTCGAGACGCATTGTTTTCCTACCTGTTTGTATTACCTCCCGTTTTCTTTATAGCGGCAGTGCTTGGCGTGGCGGCGAGCAGGTGGCGTCCCGAGGCGGCTCAGGTTGCAGGGGAAAATATAGATGTCGCTTCCCGGATGCCTCTTGTCTGTTTGGCTTAAGATATGTATTCTTTGCGAACGACTTCACTTCCCGGCTCTCTCTCTCTCTCTCTCTCTCTCTCTCTCTCTCTCTCTCTCTCTCTCTCTCTCTCTCTCTCTCTGAGCCACCACTCACCACCCACTCCTCCCACCACCACCTGCACCACCCGCCGGCTTCAAGGAGCGATGCATGAGAGGCTACAAAATGTGGACGAAACAACGAGGCCAGAGAAAAAAAAATGAAGGAGCGAGAAGAGGAAGAGTGACGGGCAAGGGAAGTGAGAGGGAGACGACCTGCAGACCACCTCTCCCTCGCCTCTACTCTCCCACCACAGCCTGCCCCTGCCACGGTAGCCTGACAGGGGGCGTGGACGCAGAAGGGCCCCCTGGCTCTCACCTGTCTATACCAGGTGTGCAAGTGGACATGACGGAGGAAATTTCTTCTTTCCTTTCCAGGGATAATGACATGCTCCAGGTAACCGTACCCTAAATATACACTTTGTGCGCCACCCGCGTGTCTGCCGCTCCGTTCCGGCACGCCGATATCTTGCCTCAAAAGACTTCATGGGAATAAAATGGAAGTGCGGCGAGAGGAAGCGAGGCGAGGCGAGGCGAGGCTACGGGAACCTGACGGACGTGCCCCACTTCCTCTGCTGCTTCGAGGCCGCCCGCTTGATGCCGCTGCGCCTCACACGGAACGCCTAAACAAGGTAATTCCGGTACCACTGGAATCCTCATTCTCTCTCTCTCTCTCTCTCTCTCTCTCTCTCTCTCTCTCTCTCTCTCTCTCTCTCTCTCTCTGAAACCGCAACAAAAGCGAAAAGAATCATGATAATATTAACGTTCCATATCTACGTACATACTAAGATGAGGCAGTGAAAGAAGATGTCCTGTGTTATTGTGGGGAATGAAAATACAAACGAGGGGAGAACGTAGGGACTCCTAGTTCGCTTTTCTATTTATTCATTTATTTATCTTTTTATTATTATTTATTTTTATTATTATTATTTTTATTTTTTATTATTTTTTTTTAAGGATGCGCTGGAAATAAGACTGAACTATTCATTCAATCTCGCCGGAGAGCGTGCGGTCTGGCCATCCTTCTTCATAATTATAATTGCCCCTATCGCTGTCAATTATATTGTATCACAATGAGAATGCATACATAGATAAATGAATTAATAAATAAATAATCAAACAAACAAACCAGTAAACATCTTAGAAGAAAACACAAACGAGCACCACAAGGTCTCACAAATACAACACCGCATGACTCAAACACAGCCACCACCAAACAATGCTTCCATTACACCACAAATCAACACAAGTACAAACACACACTAGTCACCAGTGTACCACCCCACGCCCCTCCTCCCTTGCACCCTTCGCCAGCCAAGCCGTAGATCAGCGTGGCAAGCCCCTCGCCCCAGCGCAGCGCATCCCTAAGTACAGTCATGAAGGCAGCTGGGGAGTGGCAGGGGAACTTACAGAGGCAGGCGAGCGATCACCCATCAAACCACAAGAGAGAGAGAGAGAGAGAGAGAGAGAGAGAGAGAGAGATGAGAGAGAGAGAGAGAGAGAGAGAGAGAGAGAGAATCATACACTCACACAGACACAGACAGAGAAGGAGGCGGTACAGGTTCTCGTCCTGACGTAATGACAGCTAGCATTTGACCAAGGAAATTACAACTGGCGGCTTCCCTGACCACAGTTTGTCAAGGTGTGATGTGTGTGTTGGGGGAGGGGGAGGCTGCGCGGGGCGGGGCGGGGCGGGGCGGATGAGAGGGGACAGGGAGGGACAGGCGAGAGTGAGGCAGCAGGTGAGTTACTGTCATGTCTGGACTGAGAGTCAGGGGGAGAGGGGACGGGAGTGTTTGGTGCAAGGAAAGTGGAGACAATAGGTGTGTGTGTGTGTGTGTGTGTGTGTGTGTGTGTGTGTGTTTTAACGTTTATTCTACCAGTTTGATGGTTTGCTTGTTTGTTTGCATGACGGAATTTTGTTAAAGGGGGGAGAGAGAGAGAGAGAGAGAGAGAGAGAGAGAGAGAGAGAGAGAGAGAGAGGAGAGAGAGAGAGAGAGAGAGAGAGACATAGACAAATGGGACAGGAGAGGCGTTGCTTATGAGGACAGGTGGCGTGGCGGGGAAAAATAGTGTGGCGGGGCACGAACCCTCGGCGCTGCGGGATTGGATTAGGGATGAGGCGAGGAGGGGAAGGTATCCGAGGTTACATTACTCTTCCCTGCGAGAGAACGAGACAAATGTTGATAGCAAGACACAAAACAAAAGGAAATACGAGCAGCGGGATGGAAGGGAATGGTGTGCGGGATGAGGACGATAGGTGTGAGTAATGGCAGCCTCGTACACACAGACGTGAGTTCACAATTCAACGTTTCTTTTATGATGATTTATTATTTATTATTTTGGTCTCTCCTTGATATTTTTAGAAGCTCTCCAGTCCCTCCTTCTATGGTAGTTGTGGTGATTCGTGCCTTTGTTTATTATTGTTGTTGTTGTTATTATTATTATTATTATTATTATTATTATTATTATTATTATTATTATTATTATTATTGTTATTATTATTATTATCATCATCATCATCATGGCCAGCTCACCAGGAATTAAACAGATAACGCGCTGAAGCCACAGAATCCCTAACGCGCTGAAGCCACAGAATCCCTAACTCTTGATCGAGCCAAGGGTAACAAACAAGGCTCAAAATGGTTACTGAAGGTACCAGTCCATGAAAAGCACAGCCAAAAGTATTATTCCAGAATTATAAGGAAAGTGTCTTGAAACCTCCCTCCCGAAAAAATTCCCCATTGGTGGAAAAAACAGAAACAGGCAGGGAGTTTTGGAGTTTACCAGTAGAAGGAATGAAAGATTGAGAATACTGGTTGAAGCTCGTTTTCTTTACCTAAATTGGTTTAGTTAATCAGGAATGTGAAACATTCTTATTTTCATGATTTAATTTCCCTTTTTACTCAGTTGTTTTTTTTTCAGTACTCAAATAAAAATTTGTTCGAATAGACTATCAGTAACTGTGTTCTCTATAGAGTTTCTTTATAGAATGCTGAAATGCATTATATTGTGAACTATTCAAAAGACTGTACTTTTTCAATGTTTCAAGGATCTGCCAGACCTCAATTATACTTTTCCATAAAGAATGCTTGGTAAATGTCCCAGATTTAGCAATGCTAATTAAACCTTGCACTAAGGAGTTAGACAGAATAGAGGTGAAAGAAAGTAAGTCTTGTGCAGCGAGACCGCGGAAGGAGGGGAGCAATGCAGTTACCAAGATCAAAAGAGCGGTTAGCGTGAAAGTAAAGATAGAAGATACCAAGAGATGCTGAAGGACATTCACTTAGAGGAGAGTTGATAAGACGAAATACTTTTGATTCTATCTTGTTCAAGACAGCAGTATGAGTGGACCACCCCCATTCATGTGAAGTGTGAAGCGTACTCCATACATAGGCGAATACGGCCCCTGCACGGAGTTTGAAGCTGTGGCGGTGAGAGAGAGAGAAAAAAAAAAAAACTGGCGAAGACTTCTCAGAACGCCTGACTTCATAGAAGATGTTTTAGTGAGGAGTGATATGTGAAATTTCCACTATGGAGTACTGCTCCAACTTTTTTGGGGATTCAATTCAGAAAGCCAGCTAAACAATGTGGAGTCAATCGCTTTTTGTCTCATTGTTTTGATGCTCTCCCTCACCACAGAAATCTTGCAGCTCTTACCAACTTTAATCGTTATTTCCATGATTAGTGTTCTGAACAAGCAAACTACATTCCTACCCCGCCTTCATCTCGTGGTCTTGCTGCACAAGACTTTCTATTGGTAAACTATGGAATTCCTTTCCTGTTTCTGCACTAAAACACACTTGCCCGCACAAGCACAAGTCTGAACCAATAATCAACACTCCCAAAAATAAAATACAAAAGGATTAACTTATAAAACAAATATGAACGTATAAATAAGAAATATAAATACAACTACCACTAGGTGACGTGTGCGAGGCCAACAACAGCAGCAGCAGCAGCAGCAGCAGCAGCGGCAGCAGCAGGCGAAACAAATGCTAGACTCTTTCACCGTCTAATGACGGGTCACAATATTTACAGTATTTATGAAAGCATATTATTTTAATATATTCATATTATATAAACAGATAGCATAAGAAAGGTTGCGTCCACGTATGCATCACCTTTATAATTTCTTCAAATTCATAATCAATTTTCATTTCATTGACTATATATCACTGAATTATTAGCGTTAATAAAACTATGATTAATGTTATTTTTATAACAGTTGTCATTTATTATGGTTATTAATATGATCATTATTGTTATCATTACTGCAACCATCAGCATTAGCTTTAGCGTCCACATTCGCAAACTAATTCAGAAAAAAAAAAAAAACACAGAGAAACAAATCTCAGCGACATGAGGCAAGCAAACAAAGGCAGGCCGCCCCTCATACACTGCTGCACACACCACGCAGGCGCTCCGTGCTGCAGCCACGCTCCAGGACCAGCGAAGGGATGTGCTGCCAGGCTTAGCAAAAAGAAGAGGAGTTCCGAACACCACGGCAGAAGTGACTCATGACAGATGGGAGCACCTGCTTGGACACAGGCGCCAAGCCTCCAAGCCTCAGGCAACACCACCACCATCGCCAAGAACAACAGAAATAAAGAGAGTAACAAGTGTGGATCAGCATGCAGGCTTGCATTGTGTCTGATGAACTACACTATCTTAACTACAGTAAGAGATGTAGGATATTAATGGCGAAGGCTCCTCCCCATCCGCCGCTCCCCCCAGCCGTGGCAAGCACCAAAGAAAGAAACACCATGCAACATGGAAAGAGTCGCATGACAATTTTTATAAGAACAAGATAAAACACTACTGAAACTTGTTCACATTATTATCACCATTATTATGACCATCATCACTCTTTTTGGTGTTGTTGTTATTATTATTATTATTATTATTATTATTATTATTATTATTATTATTATTATTATTATTATTATTATAATAATCATTATTATTGTTGTTGTTGTTGTTGTTCTTGTTGTTGTTATTGTACTAGCAGTTGGAGTACTTATGGCGGCAGTAGTAGTAGTAGCAATAGTAGTAGTTAGTAGTAGTAGTAGTAGTAGTAGTAGTAGTAATAGCAGTAGTAGTAGTATAGTAGTAGTAGTACTGGCAGTACTAGTAGTAGTAGTAGTGATGGTAGTTGTAGCAGCAGCAGCAGCAGCAGCAGTAGTAGTAATAGTAGTAGTAGATAAAAAGATAATACTATTGTGATAACCAGATAAAGACCTCTTCAGTGACATTAAATATTGTGAATAAGTGATCAGGTTGAGGAGAAAGTGTTCACTAACACAAACAAATAAAGCAGCTTAGGTTATGTGTAACACATACACATACACTCTCTCTCTCTCTCTCTCTCTCTCTCTCTCTCTCTCTCTCTCTCTCTCTCTCTCTCTCTCTCTCTCTCTCTCTCTCTCTCTCTCTCTCTCTCTCTCTCTCTCTCTCTCTCTCTATATATATATATATATATATATATATATATATATATATATATATATATATATATATATATATATATATATTATGTAGGAGGGACACCGGCCAAGGGCAGCAGAAATCCAATAAAAAATATAAAAAAAGGCCTACTGAGCTGCCGGTCCCAGAAAAGGGTCCAAAGCGTTAGTCAAAAATTGAAACATAAGTGTTTTGAAACCTCCCTCTTGAACGAATTCAAGTCATAGGATGATGGAAATACAGAAGCAGACAGGGAGTTCCAGGGTTTACCAGAGAAGGGGATGAATGACTGAGAATACTGGTTAACTATTGCATTAGAGAGGTAGATAGAACATGGGTGAGAAAAAGAGGAAAGTCTTGTGCAGTGAGGCCGCAGGAGGAGGAAAAACATCCAGTTAGCAAGATCAGAAGAGCAGTTAGCATGAAAATAGCAGTAGAAGATAGCAAGAGATGCAACACTGCGGCGATGAGAAAGAGGCTGAATACAGTCAGTTAGAGGAGAAAGCTGATGAAACAAAAAGCTTTTGATTCCACTCTAGAAGAGCAGTATGAGTGGAACCCTCCCAGACATGTAAAACATACTCCATATATGGACGAATAAGGCCCCTGTACAGAGTTAGCAGCTGGAAGGGTGAAAAAATTGGCGAAGACGTCTCAGAACACCGAACTTCATAGAAGCTGTTTTAGCTAGATATAAGATGTGAAGTTTCTGGTTTAGATATAATTATAAGCACAGACCAAGGATGTTCAGTGTAAAAGAAGGGGACAGTTGAGTGTCATTGAAGAAGAGGGGATAGTTGTCTGGAAGGTTGTGTCGAGTTCATAGATGGAGGAATTGAGTTTTTGAAGCACTAAGTTTGCTCTGATCCAATCAGAAATTTTAAAGAGAACATAATTCAAGCATTCTGTGGCTATATATATATATATATATATATATATATATATATATATATATATATATATATATATATATATATATATATATATATATATATATATATATATATATATATATATATATATATATATATATATATATATATATTGAATTACTTCTATTTTATAAACGCATACACATGTACAAATGAGCGTACGAAGAGACTGAATCGGTGGGTCAGTGTCACGTGCAGGGGTCCGCTGCTCACACTTGCGTCCTACACTCAGCCAGGCACACATGCGCTTTACCTGCAAGTGTTCCCGTCAGTGATGTGTTTTGATAATTAGTCCACAACCAGTGACTTTGAGATAATTGTGAACCAGTTTTTTGGCACGATTACTTCATAAAGACGAGACTTTTCCGCGTGTCCTGCCCTCCCAGACACGCCCATGACTGATACGAGGTCCACTTACATTCGTTCACTTGATTTCGGCCCCGGCCAACTGAATGATGACACTGAACATGTACTTTGTCTGGTCTTCATCAATAGTAGAATTCCTCACTTTATTTTTTGCTCTGTCTATAACAAGTGTGTGTGTGTGTGTGTGTGTGTGTGTGTGTGTGTGTGTGTGTGTGTGTGTGTGTGTGTGTGTGTGTGTGTGTGTGTGGGCGATACATATATATATATATATAGAGAGAGAGAGAGAGAGAGAGAGAGAGAGAGAGAGAGAGAGAGAGAGAGAGAGAGAGAGAGAGAGAGAGAGAGAGAGAGAGAGAGAGAGAGAGAGAGAGAGAGAGAGAGAGAGAGGAGGGGAGGTGGAAGAGGAAAAATAGTAAGATAGAGATTCAGAAACGATAGATGGGCAATTTAGCAGATGAAGAAACAGATACCGATGCAGAGACGCATGCGTTTATAGACAAGCACATACATACTGACTGACACATATCTTGAGGTAATATAGATCCCCTGCTGATCACAAAATACCAGTTTGACTATTCTGACTGTTTTATAATGCCTTTCACTTTTTTCTACCTAACTAATTCAGTGTTGACTTAGTTACTTCCTACCCTTCAGATTCTTGAGTAATACTTGTTTTTCAGATATGCTGCTAAGAAACCTCCTGCACATTAGGGTTGTGATGCGAGGAGCACAGCGGGATGAAGGTTCAACAGAGTAAACCAAAAGTCTTGAATAGAGAAATTGCAAGCTGTTCCGTGCGATCCAAACTAGCAAAGGCGGTCCATCAAGGCGGTCAGTGAAGGAAGATGGCAGCCGACGGAGGTACAGAGGATTGAGGTCTTCGAAGATGACAATGTCAGCGAGGGGACTGATTGATTAGATAAAAAAAAAAAAGAGAAGGCGCCATAACATAGCAGTCACGCGGAGCTCAACGAAGGGAAGACAGGTCGAGATAAACTCCACCCTGGAAGAATGTAATTTCATATACGTAGCAGAATTATGTAAGAGAAAATACAACACAGATTAAATTAGAGTAGAACATCAATCTTAGCAGCCAAACATTTCCGAAGATTGTGGGCACAAAAGCAAGTGATATATTGTTTTTTGGATGTAAAGGTCAACTTACACTGACGTTGGAGAATGTAAAGTGGACCTCTGAGGAGAGGTGATGCTTCACGGGACATAAATCAAGACTTGAGTTCACAGTGTTGAATGTCAGGCATGGAGAAAGTTGAAAGAATGACCGCGCTATGACGTCATCACCTTGGAGGAGGTCCGACCTGAGAACATTTCTACCTTGAATTATAGACGGGAAATACGAGCCACGGCTAACAGACAATTCCATGCTTTTGTACAATCATTTACTGTTACGAAGAAGAAACTAGCATCCATACTGCAAGTGAAGAAAGCTGACCGACCAAATAAAGTTCTATTAACCTGCAAATAAAAACTTGATTTTAACAAAATTACTTGATAAAACATTAGTGTTAGTCTCCCTTTAGCGTTGGCAGTCTATGGTGTAGCGCAATACACAGAGGCTCTGCTGCTGCCTCGGGAAGTGTCGAGGAAGAAAACAATGACTAAGCCACATCTTGACCCGAAAGTTATGAGACTGAGAACATCCTGCTGGGTAGAGAAAACATGATCAAGGGAATTGTCTGACACGGTGGTGGGAAGTAGGACTGTCTGGAAATTACTGTGGCCTGTACCAATATGAGGCAAGCAGACTGTAAGGATGATTCAGTCTGATGGCAAAACAAGAAGGATTGGCACCGGGCGTGATTGAAGACCATACGTGGTCAGGCAAAGTGTATCATGATGAGAAAGTCAAGGATCTAAAGGTGAGTTTCTTACAGTTATTAACACATTTCAAGAAGGTAAAGCCGTCAAGCTGTTCCTTATTGACTTACAAACAGGCGCAAATATTAAGGGCAAGAAACACTTATGCCATCCCCGCACCTCTCAAAGGGAAAAGTTCTCTGCAAAATCCATTGTTTCGGAAACCTGAGGCTAAAAATTTATTCAGGCATAGGAAAGTCTTGCTGAAGGCACAGGAGGAGGAGGTGGCTGGCTGGATATCTGGCCCAAGGTGGATGCCGGCCTCAGAAAGCAGGTTCTCTTCCACCTCTTCCTGCTACAAAATTATTGGCGTCCACTTACAGTCCCTTACACTCAAAAAGAGCACGTCATGAACAAGGAAATGAACAGCCTCTACTAGACACTGCCACCTGACCACCTGAGGAGACCTTCAGGGAAGAGCTAGGCTTCCTCCATGGCAGTGTCCGGCGAATGGATAATGGCTGTTGCTCATGATGGCCTGCGTCCTCTGTGTGAGGGGCTTGAAGCGTGCGCCGCCACGGCCTTTTGGACTTTAATGGACACACACCACACCACACCACAACACAACACAACACAACACAACACCACGCAACATACACACACACACACACACACACACACACACACACACACACACACACACACACACACACACACACACACACACATATGTAGATATCATTAAAAAAATATATTAATTATAAACATAGTGACAACAGTGATAATGAAAATTATATCTTAATTTATTTACATTAACATATATTCAGTTTTCTTTATTAAGTAATTTATTTATTTTTCTAAGATTTAATTATTTATTTTTTCTTTTTATTAATTAACCAACAGAAACGTCCGTCGCTGACAGGGTTCGCATGGACTAAAATCGTGAAAAATTAGTGAAAATTATTAAAAATTAACTCAGAAATGCTTTAAACCTCAATGTATTAACTAAGCTAAATTCATCAATATGACTCTTGACTGATATTTGCCAATCCATATTGTAAAGTAGTGTAATGAAATATACTTAGTTCACCGAACTGATGCGAAGCACACGAGTAACTAAAGCAAATCAAGTGACCAAATTATTATTTTGCTAACTTTGCACACACAGTGTTCTTTTCAATTAAAATATCGCTGACTATCGTAAACATTACAACGAATATCTTTTAGAATTGACTAAGGAATATAATTTCTTTTATGTTGATTTCTTGGTTTCCGCAGTCGTGAACTTATTGATCATGTTATGAATACATATGAATGTTAATATGTGTGATATATGTATGAATAACAGAACAAAATAAAAAAAAAAGACGAAAAAAATCTTATTCTTTCAAAATGCATTTTACCGATATTCTGAATATCTGGTAAATCAAAAGAGTTTAAATGGGGCGCGTTCTGGTAGAAAGTAACTTTTCATTTTCGGGGTGTGGGGACTCCTGAAAAATCAGGAGACTTATTTTGTACTGAAAAAATAACTTAACAAGTGTGTTTTACTTCCCTGAAAGTGTCCAAGTGCCAAATTTGGTCTGAATCGGTTGGGTTTGAATTTTTGGCTATGCACAAACCATCCTCAGCTTCCAAAGGGCGCGTCTTAGCAAGTTGTAAATAATGTAGTTAATTTACTCGTAAAAAAAAAAAATACATAAGATCCAATCTTAAATTAATCTTTAATGTCTCTTGTAATTTTTCTACAGCCGACAAACAAACAAACATACAGACAGACGTCCCCCCCTTGTGTCTCCATGGGACTCTGTGGCATCTGTATCAAGTCATTACACTGCCTGGTGGTCCTGAACGGTTATTTCTTCCATCTCAGTATTCCCTAATTAGTACAGATTTCACCTTCGGCTCCCCTCAGGGACCACCACCATTACTTTTCTGCCGGACTGAGGAGGGGAGGCAGCTCATACCTGGCTGAAGTGAGGCGGCACGCGACCAGGGTAAGGCCGTGCGAGGGAACGGACTCGACGAGATTCACTACCTGATCATCATCATCATCATCATCACTATCAAGAGCCTTCTCGAGTCCACTAACTTTCTTCCCGAATTTGTCGGCTGCCCGACTATTGCAGGCTACCCCAGCAAAACTATTTTTTCTCAGTCTGCCCTGCCTTCCTCGACCATTCTTGGGTTATCATTTTTTTTTTTTTTTTTTTGTCATCTGACAAACCTGTCTCCCACACACGTGCCAGAAAGCACCTGTCTTGTGTTATTCCTAAATGAGGTAATGGGACCGCGTAGTATTTTAGTGTCTCTTCCATAATTGTTTGTGCACATCAGGAAATTAAAGCATTCCAGTTAACCACACGAGTATCTTCCTCCTTTATCACATTCCTCTCTCCAGTATTTTTTTTTTTTCTGGTCTTCACAAAAACTTTAAACTGAAATTTATCTCAGTACTCATTATATCACTCACTAAATTACCACCGCCACTCCTCCCTCACTCATCTTGATACATACAGCGGTTCAGTCTGTCCTGCATGGAGCACACCTTTCACAATTCCACCAATACAGTACACCGTAAGCACCAGGCAGAAGACACTCATTTGATCAGTTTCCCTTCCTTGTCTTAATCACACACTCCATGGTATGTTTCTACTGTACGTACTTCTACCAAGGTTTCTTCATTTTCTCCTCTTACCTTGATCCCATTCCGTCACAACACTGCTGCACAAGACAGGCTTTTGATTTTTACTCTATGCAACTCAGGCACTCACACTTTATGCTAATGTTTACTTTCGCAAATGTTCTACCTGTGATTCAACGTGTTCTTTTCTAAACCTACTTGCGAGCTTCATACCTCCTCCCTGCCTCCCTTAATGCACAAGGCTGTCTATTCTGTATGCCATGAGATCCCCACCCCCAAGGTTCCACTCTTGAATGTTCTACCTACAAGATTTCACCCCCCAAAAAAATATCTCCTTCACATAATGAGTGACGTTAGCTTAGGTTATATTATGTCAGGTTGGGGTATTTATTAAAGGTTAGATTTTTTTTTTTTTTATTGATGAATCTATGAGGGTGCAATAAACTTAGATGGGATTTTCCTAGAAGAGTCTATCAATTTCTATTCATTTGCATCCTGTACAACCCAAAGATTAACCAATATATTCACTCACTCTTCCTCTCTACTGCCATGTTCTGGAATCGTTCACCTGCGCCCCTCGTGTATCATACTTCAACCCAAAACTCTTAACCCTTTGACTGCTACAGCTTCACTTCAACTTACTATTACAGTCTGCTATAAAGTTAAACGACGATTTTGAAAGACAACACTCTCACAACAAAAGGTATCGTCAAGTATCTAGCAAATCTTTTTAATACTTGCAGCTTGATTGTTGATGAGTAAAATTGCTTAAGATATCTGTAAATAAAATATACGCCATTAGCAATCCATAGACATCAAATTATCTATGTATTAACTCTATAGATATAAATACTGGGGGCATTCTTTCCATTTGTGTTGGTTAGGCATTCCTCGACTGTGAGAATTGCAGGTGAGAGTAACAGGTATAGCAAGGAAGGCAACAAGACGACATAAGGAAGGGAAAAAAGCGGACGATAGAAAAGGAACAAGCGGGAGAGAGAGCAAGGATAGACAGGAAGGAAGACGTGGCTTGACAGGAGGAAGGAATAAGGGAAAGGGGAAGCAGGTAACACAATTGGGGGAACAGGTCAACACTGTAAAGGGAAAAAAAGAGACAGAAGGAAAGAAAGAAACAAGGCAACACAGCGGTAAGGAACAAGACATCGGATGGAAGGTTACAAGACTAATTGAGAAAGGAAATAAAAAAAAATCTATAGAGACAGAAAAATATATATATACGAGAAAAGAACAAGGTAGCAGAAGAAAATGATGAACAAAAAAAAAACCTAGCCGGGAGAAGAAAAAAAAACATATATGCAGGAGATAAAACAAGGCATACAAAAGAGGAGACAAACTGACACAAAAAAAAAAACAAGAACGATGTGGCAGAGGGCAAGGAATAAATCATCACAGTGTAGCGAGGAAGGAGACACGGGAGAGAAAGAGAAGACAAGAGAGTGATGCATGGGAGTGGACAATACGAAGTTGTACGAAGGAGGAAACAAGTCAATAAATGAAGAGGGAAAAAAACGACTCCCGAATACTGAGCGCCACTTTACAATAACATGACACAGGTATTACGTAGGTCCAGCACAGGTGAACAGCAGTGCAGGTAAGGAGTGCACTGTGGTCACCTGGATAAGGGTCAAGAATTTCATCATATTTCAATTCAGTCTTCATTTTCTGTCACTTGTTTACGATGGGGACCTCCTCCTCCTCTTCCTCCCTCCCTCCTCCCCCCCCTCCTCCTCCTCCTTCTCCTCCTCTTTTCTATATATTTTTTTTCTTTTCCTTACTTTGTTTCATTCTTTCTCTTTTTTTTTGTTTTTATTTTGTCTCTTTATATATCGCTAGATTTCGTGCAAGACTTCTCTCTCTCTCTCTCTCTCTCTCTCTCTCTCTCTCTCTCTCTCTCTCTCTCTCTCTCTCTCTCTCTCTCTCTCTTCCTGTCTTCT
Source organism: Scylla paramamosain (assembly GCF_035594125.1). Taxonomy (NCBI): domain Eukaryota; kingdom Metazoa; phylum Arthropoda; class Malacostraca; order Decapoda; family Portunidae; genus Scylla; species Scylla paramamosain. The sequence goes on from NC_087154.1 coordinate 22,563,342, forward strand.
TTCCCATCTGCTTTCTCGAATTTATACTTCCATTTCTTTTTTTCCTCCCTCACTCTCTATCGCTCTACCAAATCTCTACCACAGTGTGTTGCAAGTGTGTCATCACCACAAATGATCACACACACACACACACACACACACACACACACACACACACACACACACACACACACACACACGAGAACACTCACAGGAAGGAAGAAAAAATATTTGAGAAACCTCAGATATTGCCTTATGCATCCTCTCTTCTCCCGCCACTTCCATCTGCTTTCCTATTCGCCCTATCTCTCTCCCTTACTCCTCTCCTCTCCCCCCCTGACCCTCTCTCCCTCACTCCTCTCCTCTCCCCCCTCCCTGACCCTCTCTCATCCCACTGCAATATGGACCGCCCAAATCGTGTACCGGTGCTACGCCTTGAGTCCTTAACCATGGAGGTGGACCGCTAACCACCGGCTCGGACCACGGTTACCTGCTGGTCCAACCTCCCTCTCCCTCTCCTCCCCCTCCTCCTCTCCCTCTCCTTTCCTCCTTGATCCCGTCTATCTTTTCTCCTCAAATTATTCAAAGTGAGTTTGATTGAAGTTTTTCTTTATTTTTATGATATGTAATTGAGTTCTATTATTGGGTGGTGGTGGAGGTGTGTGTGTGTGTGTGTGTGTGTGTGTGTGTGTGTGTGTGTGTGTGTGTGTGTGTGTGTGTGTTGTTATTATTGTTCTTAGTAGTTGGTGTTCCTGTTGCGAGTCATCCTACTGAAGGGGAAAGTGAAGAGCATGGGAAAGTGGATTCAGAGAGAGAGAGAGAGAGAGAGAGAGAGAGAGAGAGAGAGAGAGAGAGAAAGGAGGGGGGAAGGACCTAGGGGGGAATGCCGCGCCAGCCACCACTTCCACATCTTGATAGGAATGCTACACGAGGTCGACGAGGAGTTACAGGTAATGATGGAGATATTACCTGCCACCCCCCCCCCCCCACCACCACTACCACCACCGCCACCACTACTACTATTACTACCACCAGTCAGCCTCTAATGTCACTGCCACAACCACCGCCATTACTACTACCCTCTCCATTACTATTATCATTGCTACTATTATTACTACTACTACAACTACAACTACAACTACAACTACTACTATTACTACTACCACCAATACTGTAACGCCAACCAATATTATCACTACTCCTATCTATCTATCCACTGTCTATCTACCTATCGACACAGTTTTATAGAGAGAGAGAGAGAGAGAGAGAGAGAGACTATGTGTGTGTGTGTGTGTGTGTGTGTGTGTGTGTGTGTGTGTGTGTGTGTGTGTGTGTGTGTGTGTGTGTGTGTGTGTGTGTGTGTGTAAGTGTAGAAAAATAATTACAGACAAATAGATAAATAGATAGATATGCAGATGAAAATTCACCAAACAGGGAAACTGGATCGATAAACAACATGACAGACAGGTATAAATAGGAAAACGATATTGATAAACACAAAGATAAGCAGATTGACAAACAGATACGCACAATAGACAACAATATTGAGACAGGTGAATCAAAGAAAGCATAGATAAATAAGGAGATAGAAAAATAAACCAAATCCATCCCATAACACAGACAGGTGGCGGTGATGCAGGTGGCGGTGATGCAGGTGGCGGTGATGCAGTGCGTGATATCATTGGTGTCTATTGAGTATTGGCTCTGGAGGATACCTAACACCCAAATACCCCCTGCACCTCTCCAGTCCTGAGGGTTAGTAGTGAGTGAGCGCCTTGGAAGTGTTGATATGCTGGAGGACACACTGGTCACAAGTAGCAGGTTAAAGAGTGTGCAGGAATCGAGTGGAAAGTAAAGCCGGTGATTGTAAATACCTTGGATATATAACGTATGTTTTTCTTATCTTTGCTCGAGGATTAAAAAATGAACCAGTTAATAATTTTCTTTGCTTGTTGGCTCTCCTGTCACTCACTGTTTGCATTTGGTATCGATTCTCTCTCTCTCTCTCTCTCTCTCTCTCTCTCTCTCTCTCTCTCTCTCTCTCTCTCTCTCTCTCTCTCTCTCTCTCTCTCTCTCTCTCTCTCTCTCTCCCACACACACACACACACACACACACACACGCAAAATGATTACATCTTGCCCCACCTGGTGACAATACTGATCTCACCATTCACCTTCCCCCATCTGATGACCTTCACGTATGTAGGGGAGAACAGCTCGCCACAGGAGTCACTGATCGGGTTTGAGACAATAATAAACAGAACTTTTCCACGACCTCTGTTCCTCGATTAATTTTATTGGAGAATTATGAAACTTGTCGTTCTTTGTCTCGTTTTGTCAAGATGGGCCAAGCCATTGTCCGACGCAAAGTATCATTAGTATTAAACCTCAAGAGCAATGTCTGGTAGAAAATTGTAGTAGTTATTCAGAAATTCGTAGGGGTGATTGCTCCTCACAGACTGTGAGTGAAGAGGAAAGGTCCACCGTCTGGCCTGAGCCCGAGTGAGTGGCAGGAGTCTTGCAGTGAGCGGGGCCGGGAGGAGGCATCGGCGGAACACGGGTAGCGGAGGCGGTGCGGTCGTTCCCTTCCTCCCTCCCTTCCTTCCTCCGCGCCGCGACTCACTCAGCCCCGCCGCCCACCACTCCTCGGCTGCTGTATCCGCCTCGCCCTCCTCGCCAGCCACCCTCAGTGAGTGCGTGGCGGGCCCGTGGTACCACCGGACGCGCAGGATGGCAGGAGGAAATGTTGACGCTAGTTAATGGCGGCAGCAACACCAAGTAAACAGTGCTACTACCGTACTTATTAAATTTTCGTTGCAGGGTCGGGTTACAAAATTATCATAGTAAGTACTGAGTTGTTACCTGTCTTCATAAAAAAGAGAAGCTTGATTAGCTAAAGTGCTGCGTTCAACAAATTGCTACTGTTTAGAGGCGGCCACTTTTGTTTATTATTGAGATACACTTTATTATTGCTATTACGGTACACGAGTTTATATTATTACCCGTTATTATCATTCTATTGTTATTTACTTATTAATAGATTGTGCGATTTTTTTATACATATATATATCATGATGCACAGAGTTGTCTCTTCCTGCTGGCATTTTTCCTCTGTTTACTATCGTTTATTGCTTCACAGTGCCAGATAACAATTAGGTAACAATGGCGAGGTGTGAGCGGCAGGTTGTGACGAGTGACGCTGCGCAGGTCGAGGCTGGAAACACGGCCAGCGAGGGGGAGGCGGTGGAAGTATTTGCGATCATAAGTTATGGCCATGTGCTCTGCTCCGCGGGATGATGATGAATGTGTAAATGTGAAGAGAACACAATTGATGGCCTGCATGTGTGTGTGTGTGTGTGTGTGTGTGTGTGTGTGTGTGTGTGTGTGTGTGTGTGTGTGTGTGTGTGTGTGTGTGTGTGTGTGTTGATTTATGACTTAACGCGTACGTATACAAAACAATTGAGCGTAGCGAAAAAAAAAAAATGGACAAAGATGGTATCAGAGTAACAGATGATATCAGAACCTCTGTGATGTTTGACAAACACAGTATTCAGAAAGATGCATTGCTAAATTATTTATTTATCTCTATTCAACACTATTTAAAAACACGTCCATTTTTTACAAACAGGATAATTTATGACTCTCTATTCAAGATTATTTAAAAACACGTCCATTTTGGCAAACATAGTGATTTATTACTTTCTATTCAAAACTACTTAAACACACATAAATTATTGCCAACAACCTTGATGTATAATATGAAATTTGTTGCAATATGTATTGAAGAATACAAGCAATATTCAAACACTAGCAATATCCCTATTTTTTTTTTATATCAATAACATAAATATATAAACATTGCGAAATGTTATACCTGAGTTCCAGAAGTACGGTGTGGTAGTCATATTAGTTATGATAGTAGTAGTAGTAGTAGTAGTAGTAGTAGTAGTAGTAGTAGTAGTAGTAGTAGTTGTTGTAGTAGTAGAAGTAGTAGTAGCAGTAGTAGTAGTAGTAGTAGTAGTAATGGCGGTGATGGTAGTAGTAGTAGTAGTAGTAGTAGTAGTAGTAGTAGTAGTAGTAGTAGTAGTAGTAGTAGTAGTAGTAGTAGTAGCAGTAGTAGTAGTACTGATGGTGATAGTGGTAGTAGTAGTAGTAGTAGTAGTAGTAGTAGTAGTAGTAGTAGTAATGGTGGTGATGGTGGTAGTAGCAGCACCAGCAGCAACAACAACGACAACAACAGAGGTAGCAGTAGTAGTAGTAGTAGTAGTAGTAGTAGTAGTAACAGTTGTAGTAGTAGTAGTAGTAGTAGTAGTAGTAGTAGTAGTAGTAGTAGTAGTAGTAGTAGTAGTAGTAGTAGTAGTAGTAGTTGTAGTAATGGTGGTGATGGTGGCAGCAGCAGCAGAACAGCAGTAGTAGTAGTAGTGTAGTAGCAGTAGTAGTAGTAGTAGTAGTAGTAGTAGTAGTAGTAGTAGTAGTAGTAGTAGTAGTAGTAGTGGTGGTGGTGGTGGTGGCAGCAGCAGTAGTAGTATCCGCTGTGCGCCTAAAAACAACTTACAGATCAATGCCTGATATATTTTTCACGAGCCAAAATAAATTACACACTTTCCTCATTCCTTACACTTCTATCGAGTATAAATTTGAGATATTTTAGATCGTGTTCCAATATGTCTCTAAAATTACTGGTGACACAGATACTCACACAGACACCATCAGAAAGTATTCGTCGAGTAATTCAACATGGCAAAGAGGAGGAGGAGGAGGAGGAGGAGGAGGAGAGAAGAAAGAGAAGGCTGGAATGGAGAAGAAAGAGAAAAGAATAATGAGGTAATTCGAGGCTTCAAGAGGATGTATAGAAGGTAGCGGCTACTGTGATGGTGGTGGTGGTGGTGGTGGTGGTGGTGGTGTCCGGAATGACGAGGCTTTCATAGCGGCGGCGGAAATCAATTCCCTTATTTGTTTACAGTGAGAGCATCTGTTTCCGAACGTGACGGTGGCGGGGACACTGAACGCTGATGTAACAACGCTCTCTCTCTCTCTCTCTCTCTCTCTCTCTCTCTCTCTCTCTCTCTCTCTCTCTCTCTCTCTCTCTCTCTCTCTCTCTCTCTGAATTTGAAGTACATATCCTCGGCAATATTCTTGATGCATTTCTGAAGGTTTACCGCAGTGTGTGTGTGTGTGTGTGTGTGTGTGTGTGTGTGCTCCTGGAATACGGTACACGTAGCATGAAATAGAGCAAAGGTACCGTAATCAGATCTGACAAAGCGACAGAGCCCTCGTGATGGCGTTAGCGATGGTGATGGTGGTGGCGATACCCTGGCTTGAGGTCACTGCTCCTGTTCCCACACCGTGAGGGAAGAGAAGCACCAACCGGCGGCAGGGTGCAGGACATGCCAGACAGAGGATAACAAGACAGAGACAGCTAGACATGGCAGAATAACAACTGCGAGGAACAGAGATTGACAAGCTTAATTTTTTTTTATGAAGCTTGAATGACCTTGGGCGATTTCAGAGAGCAAAAATATATCTTAAGGTAACTGCTTGGTCACATCTTTTCCTATCAGTGCTTCCTTTCAAAATAAAACACTTAACTTGCATCATAACAATTTATTAAGCTTGAGATGTCATGGGAGTCAAGGAATTAAAACTTGTAACATTAAAGGAGTTTCTCGCGAGAGGGGTAAGCAGGTAGGCGGCGTAGTGATGAGAGAGGGAGAGCAGTGACCACGACAGGAGGAGTGGGAGGAGGCCGAGAGGTGTGAGGTGAGGTGTGAGGAATGAGGGGTCACGGCAAGAGAGGGGCCGGCTAGACACCGCCTAATAATTACATATACAAAGATTGATGCCCGCCGTCTCCACCCATTCATCACCGCCTGCCACTCAAATTTATTATCAAAACGGCGTTATACCTTAATTATTGATGGGCAGAAGGCAGGAAGGAACGAAGAAGTAGAAGGGAGAGAGAATAAAAAGGATAGGTGCTCCTGCTGTGGGTAGCCTCGGACATCATTATTGAACGTAAGGGAACGACGAAAACAAAACGCTCTAAAGGTCTTGATGAAGAAATGTTATACTAGCAAGAAGATACATAACAGGTATCTTTAATCCACTCAAATGTCCTTAATGGTTAGTGAAAAAGGGAATTTAATGAAAATAACTGATATACATATTTACTGGTGGTATAAATTCGGTGACAGGTGCAGACATAC
>NC_087154.1:22574526-22579526 GCF_035594125.1 Scylla paramamosain
ATCACGTGTCGCCACTGACGTGTGGATAAAGGCGTTGCCAGTTCGTATATACGTGTGGCAAGTGTCCCGGAGCGGCTGCGGTGGAGACGGAGGCGGAGTGAGTGGCAGGCAACTGTGCGCCTTGCTGTGCAGCTGTGGCAGTGGTGACCTGTGGCAACCATCCTGCACAGCGGCGGTGGGTGAGGGGCGAGGGAAGGTGATCAGGGTGAGGAAGGAAGCGTGGAGGGGAAGAAGGGAAGTGTGAGGGATAAGGGAGTCAGGGAAGAGGGAGGGTGAGGGAGCACCTGGGAAAGTCTGGGGAGGTTTGCGAAAAAATATTAATGTTGAAGGGTGAGGGAGGTTGTGAAGAGTGAAGGGAAGCTGTGAAGGGTGAAGAGAGGTGGTGAAGGGTAAAGGGAGGTTGTGAAGGGTGAAGGAAAAAGTCATGAAAGGTGAAGGGAAGCTGTGAAGGATGAAGGGAGGCTGTGAAGGATGGGGTGTCACAAAGGGAGAAGGAAGGGAGCGAAGGAAAGGACGTAAAGGAATGAACAACTGGTAGCGGGACACGAGGATTGGCGGGGGAGAGGCGGGAGCATCAGCAATGAAGGTGAAAGAGGAACATGGAGAAATGGGGGGGATTGATGGGGAAAAAGAAGGACGTGACGGGTGGGGCAAGGCATGACACTACCTCCTCCACCACCACCACCACCACCACCACCACCACCTCCTCCTCCTCCTCTTCCAGACTATCGACAAACACCACCCCTCGTACATGCCTCAACCAGCCTGCCTCAATACTCCCTCGACTGTCCTGGCTCCCCCACAACGCTGCCTCAGTTCAGGTCCTGAAGCGACAACCCATACGCCCTCCCCGCAGCCTCACTCCCCAAGCGTCTGGATCACTGTGCAGGTTAAACAGGAAAGTGTGAACAGGATTGTCATTTTTTTTCATTAATGCATGTTACTCCTTGACGTGGTGATGGTCTGCTCGGTCGCCAGGAGGATGTTTGAGCTCAGAAAGAATTCTCTCAAAAAGTGTTTGGTATTGTAGCACGTCTAGACGGCCCCGTATGTATTGACATTTAAATATAGCTTCATATTCTTTATATTTGACCATCTGCATATTACCAGAAAGTCTCACAACACCAAAATAAATTTTGGGTTCAGTTGGCTTGTGACAGCAACACACAGCTGGCCGGCAACTCCAGTCACTGGCGATAGGGATAATTTTCAACAAAACCATATGTTAATTACATATTTTTTATTCTCTGTTCCATTTCAATTGCATTTGTTGGTTCAGCATGTTGTATTTAGTCTGATAACAAAGCTAAAAGCATAAAATATAGAGTCTGATGGAGCACCAGCACATCCAATGTGAAGTGCCGAGAACCGGGACGCGCCGCACCACGCCTGTCATGCGGCACACCAGGCTGCCTGGAGTCCCGCCGCGCAGGTGGCCTCACACCAAATTATTTTATATTGAGGTGTAAATTTTGAAGATATGCACAAACTCATAGTACAAAGATAAAATTTTGTGATTTATTGCTCAATTTCTCTGTACAACACTAAATTTCTATTATAGATTATATATAATATATGTATGTATATATATATATATATATATATATATATATATATATATATATATATATATATATATATATATATATATATATATATATATATATATATATATATATATATATATATATATATATATATATATATATATATATATATATATATATATATATATATATATGCACATCAAACACACACACACACACACACACACACACACACACACACACACACACACACACACACACTCACACACATACAGATACGCCCAACATTCTTGACCTTTTCCTAACCTCTAATCTTTCTGCATATGCTGTTACCCTATGACTACTGCTTCCGTGTCAGAGACCCGTCTCTGTGTGCCGAGCACATAACAGAGGTGATAGTGTCTGGCATGGAGGCGTACATTCCTCATTCTTTTTCTCGACCTAAACTTTCCAAACCTTAGTTTAATACAGCCTGTTTTCGTGCTGTACATGACAGAAAGGTGGCCCACAAAAGGTACTTGGGCCTTCCACCACCTGAATCTCATGGACTTTATTTTTCTGCCTGGAACCATGCCAAGTCTGTTCTCCAACTAGCCAAAAACTCTTTCATTAATAGAAAGTGTCAAAATCTTTCAAGACCTAACTCCCGTCGTGACTTCTGGCATCTAGCCAAAGACATCTCCAATAACTGCTGCTTCTTCTTTCCCTCCTTTATTTCAACCTGATGGCACCACTGCTATCACAACTATCTCTAAAACTGAACTCTTCGCTCAAACCTTTGCTAAAAAAAACTCTACCTTGGATGATTCAGGACTAGTTCCTCCCTCTCCTCCACCCTCTGACTACTTCCTGTTACCTATTGAAATTCTTCCCAATGATATTTTCCATGCCCTGGCTGCCCTAAACCCTCGAAAGGCTTATGGACCTGATGGGGTCCCTCCTATTGTTCTCCGAAACTGCGCCTCCGTGCTTGCACATTACCTAGTCAAACTCTTTCAGCTCTGTCTGTCAACATCTACCTTTCCTTCTTGCTGAAGTTTACCTACATTCAGCCTGTTCCTTAAAAGGGTGACTGTTCTAATCCCTCAAACTACCAACCTTTTGCTTTAATTTCCTGCCTATCTAAATTTTTTTTTTTAATATATCCTCAACAGGAAGATTCTTAAACATCTATCACTTCACAACCTTCTATCTGATCGCCAGTATGGGTTCCATTAAGGCCGCTATACTGGTGATCTGGCTTTCCTTACTGAGTCTTGGTCATCCTCTTTTAGAGATTTTGGTGAAACTTTTGTTGTTACCTTAGACATATCAAAGGCTTTCGATAGAGTCTGGCACAAAGCTTTGATTTCCAAACTACCTTCCTATGGTTTCTATCCTTTTCTCTGTAACTTCATCTTAAGTTTCCTTTCTGACCGTTCTATTGCTGCTGTGGTAGATGGTCACTGTTCTTCTCCTAAATCTATTAACAACGGTGTTCTTCAGGGTTCTGTCCTGTCACCCACTCTCTTCCTACTATTCATCAATGATCTTCTAAACCAAACTTCTTGTTCTATCCCCTCTTACGCTGATGATACCACCCTGCACTTTTCCACGTCTTTTCGTAGAAGCCCAACCCTTCAAGAAGTAAACAGTTCACGCAGGGAAGCCACAGAACGCCTGATTATATATATATATATATATATATATATATATATATATATATATATATATATATATATATATATATATATATATATATATATATATATATATATATCCACAGAACGCCTGACTTCTGATCTCTCTAGAATTTCTGATAGGGGCAGAGCAAACTTAGTATTGTTCAATGTCTCAAAAACTCAATTCCTTTATCTATCAATTCGACACAACCTTCCAGACAACTATCCCCTCTCCTTCAGGGACACGCAATTGTACCCCTCTTCGACACTGAGCATCCTCGGTCCGTCCTTAACTTATAATCTAAACTGGATACTTCACATCTCATCTCTAGCTAAAACAGCTTCTATGAAGTTAGGTGTTCAGAGACGTCTCCGCCAGTTTTTCTCACTCTTCCAGCTGCTCTGTAAAGGGGCCTTATCCGTCCACGTGTGGAGTATGCTTCACATGTCTGGAGGGTTTTCACTCTTCTAGACAGGGTGGAATCAAAAACTTTTCATCTCCTCTCCTCTGCTCTCCTCTAACTGACTGTCTTCAGTCTTTTCCCCATCGCCGCAATGTTGTATCTCTTGCTATCTTCTACCGCTATTTTCACGCTAACTGCTCCTCTGATGTTGCTAACTGCATACCTTCCCTCCTCCCGCGGCCTCGCTGTACAAGACCTTTTTTTTCTCTCACCCTTACTCTGTCCACCTCTCTAATGCAATAGTTAAACACTAATCTCAATCATTCATCCCGTTCTCTGGTAAACTCTGGAACTCCCTGCCTGCTTCTGTATTTCCATCTTCCTATGACTTGAATTCCTTCAAGAGGGAGGTTTCAAGACACTTATCCTTCAATTTTTGACTACCGCTTTGAACCATATTTGGGGACTGGTATCTCAGCGAGCCTTTTCTTCTATTGAATTTTTGCTGCCCTTGCCTGGTATACCTCCTACATAAAAATACATACACACACACATTTTGGAGAGAGAGAGAGAGAGAGAGAGAGAGAGAGAGAGAGAGAGAGAGAGAGAGAGAGAGAGAGAGAGAGAGAGAGAGAGAGAGAGACCAGTTAACGAAGTGAACTAATCTGCTGTCACGTCCAGAACACAAAATAAATTTAAGTAAGGAGATTTTTTATACATTTTGTCCCTGCTTTCCCTTGCTTCCCCTTCTCCCACCCCTTCTCCCTCTCATCCCTGCCCATCCCCTCCTCTCCCTCGCATCCCTTCCCACCCACTCTCTCTCTCTCTCTCTCTCTCTCTCTCTCTCTCTCTCTCTCTCTCTCTCTCTCTCTCTCTCTCTCTCTCTCTCTCTCTCTCTCTCTCTCTGTCTGTCTGGGCTCCTCTCCTCGCCCACGAGGGACGCCCCGTTAAGAGGCTGAGGATCATAACTCCTTATCGAGGGCGGTTGCAGCTGCTGCTGCTGCTGCTGCTGCTGCTGCTGCTGCTGCCCAGTGCCCACCACCAGGGTCACGCGGCCACCACTTAGAGGTTATAGTGGCCTGCTGCCAGCCGTGTGTGTGTGTGTGTGTGTGTGTGTGTGTGTGTGTGTGTGTGTGTGTGTGTGTGTGTGTGTGTGTGTGTGTGAGTGTGATTACCGTCCTAATAATAGTGGACATCACTAATGCCACGCCATCATAATGATATATAGAAGTACAAGATGACGACGGAGGAAGGTTGTTGATTATTTTTTTATTTTTTTATTTATTCATTATAAGCATACGATATAATCTATCATCACTACTGTACTATCACATTATTGGTATTACATGTTAGTGATATCATTAGTGCTTTAACTATTACAATGCAGG
>NC_087154.1:22584526-22594526 GCF_035594125.1 Scylla paramamosain
TTCTCACAAAGGCAGCAGCAGCAGCAATCACGCACTACAATGACACACTAATGTTACAAAATAATAAAAAAAAAAAGAAGCACGATAATAGTCTCCCTGTAAAAGCAACAATACCTGGAAAGTTACACATCTGTCCATAGCTGCCAGTCGCGCTCACCCCACCACCCCCCCACCCATCCCCCGCCCCTCGCCCCTCTTCATCCGGGCAAGGCGTAACATGAATAAACTCAAATCCACCAATTATCCTCAGTCATTAGACGTCATTAGAGACTACACGTGAAGTCCACAGCCGCCCGTCACCCTACACCCGTCACTCACTCAAAGGTCACCGGGATCACCACGTCTGCCGCGTCACTCCACGTCACCCCCACACCGCCACTTATCAGGCACACACACACACACACACACACACACACACACACACACAGGGGGGGGTAATATGTGGGGGGTAATATGTTGGAGTGCGAATGGGATTAAGTGTATTAATGGTGTGTTTAAGTATGAATAAAAAGTGTGTGGAATGTTATGTACTATCTCTCTCTCTCTCTCTCTCTCTCTCTCTCTCTCTCTCTCTCTCTCTCTCTCTCTCTCTCTCTCTCTCTGTGATGATTTATGTTATGGCTCCTTCCTGACTCAACCATTTGTCAGTGTTTGTTTTCTTTCCGCTGCATCATCATTGTTATCCTTTTTGCCTTATTCTTATAATTTTCTCTTCAAACACACACACACACACACACACACACACACACACACACACACACACATCACCACAGTACGACAGTTGCAGTCCTCAAATTGAGCAGAACTGTAACTCAGAATTAATTACGTAAAGAGCAATGACGAACCAGTTTCCTGAAGAAGTTACACCCGGAGATAGGCGAGGAGGAGGAGGAGGAGGAGGAGGAGGAGTGTGCATTGGCAGCTGCTTGGGACATAAAGTGACTGATATTTACGACATTCATCACTCACTCAGCATCAGGAAGGCACCCGCTCCACCACAGCACCAGCCTCGGGGCGGGGAGTGTGTGCCTCTGCTGCTCGGGTATGTACGTACCACAGTAACCACACCAGCACTTTAATGCTACCACTGCGTCTGAGTAATGGTATATATATCATTACAATTACTGCCACAACAACAACAATAATAGCTACTACTACTACTACTACTACTACTACTACTATTGTTGCTACCACTGCTGCTACAACAACTACAACTATAATAATAATAATAATAATAATAATAATAATAATAACAATAATAATAATTATAATAATTCCAGTAAATACACCTGTAACAAACACAAAAGTAACAAAAAAAGACAAGAGAAAAGCACAACAGTTTCCAATGACAGCGTGTTCTTCCGTTTCCATTTCCCTCTTCCTATCGTCCTTTATCATCCCCCTCACTCTTTCCCCCTTCGTGTTTGTCCTCCACTGCTTTTAATTTCACTGAACTTTTCTCTCACAAAATATCTATTGCTGCCTTTCGTCCTCCATCTCCAGGAGTGAAAGCAAGCATCTATACAGAGAAGTCAATAGAGGAGAACTTTATTGCCCCCTTGCACAGTTGGATCTGACAGGCTGAGGCACACCAGCTGAGGGAAGAAAATCGAGGGGAAGACGGAGTGATATGGAAGGATGGAACTGCGTTAGAACTGCAAAGGGTGAGAGTCACAGAGGAAGATGCGAGGGACGGAAACACTTGGAGGAGACTTGTACATGGCGCCAATCCCTCACTTGACGGAAACTGAGAAAGGAGAAGACAAGCTGAGGCACGCCAGACAAGGGGCGAGGTGCGAGGCGAGGCTGTCAGGCAGGTGGGAGGAGGGGGGGGATGCTAGCCGATAGACGACACCTTTAAACTGGATTGGTAACACTGTCATGCACAAACTCCCTCGCCTTGACCTTTACCCTTCACTCCCGCACTTTTCCTTCCCAGGCCTCGCTCATCCCTCAGCCCCTCTGGTGGAAGAAGGCAGGGCAGGGCAGGGCAGGGTAGGCAGGGACCCCGATGGTCTGTGATGGAGGGGGTGTTTCCTTGCAATGACCTCGAACTCGAACAGACGATGAGATAAGCGAAGATTGTGGGAGGCCTTTGTGCTGCAGTGGAGGCATGGATGATGATGATGATGATGATGATAATGATGATAATGATAATAATGATGATGATGATGATGATGATGGTAACCCTCTCCCTGACTAATGACTTCCCGCTACATTCTCTGATTTACTTCTTATTCAGTGAAAATCGCCCATTAACCCTTTCACTGCGATATGCAAGAATTAACAGCACTGTAAGTAATGTATGAAGTCTTTACAAGCATCTACAAGAGAGAAGGGGATTAAAAATATTTGATTTTGTAATTTCTAACTAGTATAATGTTCGGAAGTGGCTGTAAGTCGATGAAAGTCAATTTATTCTTTACAGATATGAAGAAGATTTTTTTCTTTTTTTAACATAAGACACCGCTACACAAACATTCCTTTCTTTGCTTTGATTACGAAAACATGAAGAAGCGGATTCACAGAACATCAAGCGAATCTTCTCCGCTTCCACCCACAACCTTCAAGGAACAATCGCCCCTGCAACTCCCTGAATAAGGGCTACAGTTATTCCCAACACAGCGAGGTTAATGAGGAGTGGTTTGCTTGATCATATATGCTTAACATTCTTACTAGTGCTGCTTCACATTCCTGTCGCTCAGTCCACGGCAGTGCATCCCTCCCGTGCAGGTAGTGTTGGCATCAATGTGTCTATATCTCGGGTTAGGTGCTTTATCAGACGTCCAGTTATTACGAGGACTGAGGCTCCGGTTATTTTGTTCAAAGCGGTATTCTTTTCTTGAATTGTCCGTGTATGTAAAATGAATGGAAAGGGAACAGAGTAAAGTATACGATTTTTTTTTTTTTTTTTTGTTAAGGATACATTGTGACTTTAAAGATGACTAATGTTGAAGAAACTGATGTACTGTACTATCATCACTGTCATTACTACCACCACCACCACCGCTACTATTACTACTGTCACCGTTACTGCAGTCACTATTCTTACATTTGTCACCACTATTTCTAACTCCAACATCATTTTATCCTTCCATCAACACCAATAAGGATATGATCATCACCATCATCACTATAACCACAACCTCCATTATCATTATCACCACCACCATTACCATCACCACCATTATAAGCACTACTTCCGCCACCACCACCAAACCATCACCCTCACCACTATAACCACCACCGCCACTATAACATTATAACCACCACAACCACCGCTATAACCAGCACCCGCACTACCGTCAGCGTCACCACCACGCCAGCACCATCACCACCACCCTTCCCTCTACAAGTGCCGGAAAATTGGCGCAAATGTGCAATTATCCCTGGGTGATGGATGATAATTATCCGCCATTCGTCTTACGCATTCCCGTATAATCAAAAATATAAGCTATATGTAAAACAAATTTAGATAATAGAGATCAGGCTCGTAAATTAGAATTACCCAAGAAGCCAGCATCACGACCGTCTTTTTTTTTTCTCTCTCTCTCTCTCACTCTCTCTCCCTTACTCTCCCTCACCCGGGTTGTAATTTTAGCAGCTTCGTTGTTTTAGTAATCCTGACACCAGCGCTGCCCTGAGTCTCGCCTCCCCAAACTGTTATTAAGAGCAGCCCTGTAACGTAAATATAGACTTTTCTTATTCTGACTTTACTTTTCCACCGAAGGGAAGCTCAGACCGCATTACCACCACCACCACCACCACCACTGTGTATGCACGTGTGTGTGTGTGTGTGTGTCTGTGTGTGTGTACTACTGTAGGTGAGGAAGTACGTGTCATTATCTTATCGTTATCATTACTATTGTCATTAACATTGCCATTATTATTACCGCCATCATTACAAAGGTGGTAGGGATTTAAATGCAGTCCTTAACGCACAAACACAAGAGGCAAAAGCGTTTCTTAACTACACAGCGTGGCGGTGCAGGCAATACAAAAAGGACAGGTAATATATGCAAAACACTTTAACTAGTTCAATATAAATACCTAATGTACTGTGTGTGTGTGTGTGTGTGTGTGTGTGTGTGTGTGTGTGTGTGTATACCTGAGGGGCGTCTGGGTGTGGTAATTACGGCGCCGCCATAAATAAACAACACCTGACTGAGACGATAATACTTAGATGCAGCGGGAGGGAGGGAGCGAGGAGGAGGAGGAGGAGGAGGAGGAGGAAGAGAGCAGAAGCGGAGAATGAAGGAAGAGAAGGAAAAAGAAAGATGAAAGGAGTGACGGGAGGGAGAAGAAGTTGGTTTTTCGTCAGAGCATTCAAGAAAAACCACGCGAGCTGAAAATACAAAGAAGTAGGATACAACACCATACGTTATCCATTTTGGCCTCAAAGGAAAAAAACAGAGAGGGTGGAAGGAGGTGCGAGCTGTGTCCCCTTCCTGTATCACCTGAGAGGAAACGTTGGGCGGAAGGTAAGGTAAGGTTAGCCAAGGCAGTGTTTCGTAAAGTTAGGTTTAAATAAGGTAAGCTAAGGTAAGTTTATGTTAGGGAAAGTAAGGTATGGTAAGGCAAGACAGTGTTTGGTTGAGTTAGAGTAAGGTACGATAAGGTAAAGTAAGCTCATTTTAGGTAAGATAAAGCAAGACAGTGTTCGGTTACGTTAGGTTGTAAGGTAAGGCAAGATAAGCTTATTTTAGGTAAGGTAAGGTAAGGTAAGGCAAGGCTTGGTTAGGTTAGGTTAGTAAGGTAAACTGAAGAAAAGTAACGCAAGGTAAAGTAAAGTAAGTTTAGTTAGGTTACCTTGTCACCTGCCTCCCTCCGGAGCCCCGTGTAGGCCCCTGCCCCTCTCCCGTCTCAGATCCGGCCAGCACCACCCAGCCAAGGCCACACATGCTTCCCAGGACACGCCACATCTCTGCCGGCTTTATTGCAGAGTCAGAAAGTTTTCAAGATCACGGCTGCCACCTGCTGAGTAACAGATGGCCCAAGCTTTCCTCTTCACTTCTCTTACCAGCGCTGAGTTAAGTAAGTAAGATACAGACGCACAAATAAGCAGGTGGTTTCAAAATGTAACATAAGGAAAGATTTTGAGTTAAGGAACCAGGAGCTTTTTTTTTTTTTCTTTTCTCACGCAGGGACACTTGGCCGCGGGGGAATCAGGTGCATACAAACCGGCCACCATTCCCATCGCAACCCTCGTACTGTTTTTACACGTACGTACCTTCTCTCTTACCACAGCACAACTCTTCCATCCTCCTCACCTCTCTACCCGTCAACATCCCTTCCAACCACTCACATGGTCCTCCTAAAATTCCATCACCCACCGCCTTTCCACATCTCCACCAGACACACAGACAAGGGCAGTTATATTTCTGTCTCCCGATCAAAACCTCTACAAGCTGAGAATTCACAACTCGCATCGAAAATACCCGTAAGTGTCCACACCACGACTTTAGTACCAGTGAGGGATGTAGGAAATGGAACAGCAAGTAAATGGGGCTATTAGAAGAGGAAAGTACCTTTACCGGAGCAATACCTGTCCGGCAAGTGCAAGTCAGTGGAGTAAGAGCGGCAGCGGCGTGGTGGGTCGGCCGCCGCTCCGCCGGGCACGACGAAACAAAACAATGTCTGTTTAGTGTGAATCAACTCACTGACGATACGTGGTAATTTGGTGTAATGGTCGACCGGCGGGATTTATTCGATGTAAAGAAGAGATCGTATAAAGAGTTGCAACAAATCAGCGGGGATAAGATCGGGCCGGGTGGTGGGTGTTATGGATCATGCCTGGGAGAAATAGATGCTAATTGTACGGCAGGCGTTTGTCTGGATGCTCCTCGCCCTCACACCTGCTGCCCCCGCCCGCCCGTGATGTCTCTTTCCCTGACAGCGAGGCGGGCGCCGCACGCACCGCCGCAGCCGGCAGCAGAGACAGCTTCAGGCTTCAGGTGTTCACTACGGACGTGGCTTCAGTCTCAGTACAGACACACCCTTGCTGCCCTTCTTCCCCGCAACCCTCCCACTCCCGCCCTCTGCAAGACTAGCCCGCGGGAGATGAGAGGCAAGACTCTTTATCGAACTCCGGGCACCGGGTATACCAAAATTAATCCAATTATTTTCTTCACATGTGCTTCCTTCTAAGACTGGTTTCCCTGTAGATAACCCCACGCCCCTCCTCTGCTCTGTGACGAAGACGGCGATTAGTGTTGTACTCATCTCACTCCTCACTCCCGAGCATACCTGTCCCTCTTACAGGTCCTGCCAATATCACAGAAAACCCTTGTAACTGTGTATGAAATATGGTGAAAATTGTAATTCACCCAGATTTATTTTTTACCAACAATCAGCGTCACAATAGGGCGGAGTGGTTCGCACACTCAGGAAGGCAAGACACGCTCAGATGCGCCGTGGAAAGTGTCCTTCTAATACAGCACTGGTAATCGCACATTATTGGGTTTACTCACAAGGAGAAGATCAAATTTCATCATCCATGTTTTCGCTGTTTGTAATAGTAAAGTTGGTGTGAAGGGCACCGCTGGTCCAGCCAATACTCAGTGTGCCTCGCGACCATCCTCGCCACCGCCGGAGTCTGCACGCCCTCGCTGGACAAGTTGCTGGACTCCCTCGTAGTTTTAATGCACCCTGTTTGTTTACTATCAGCTCCGCAGTGAAGATCACCGCCTGCCTCGTTTCGTATCATTATCTCCTCCACAAATTGCTTAAAGGATCAAACGAGCTACGTCTCACCATTATTTTTCTTATATACATGATAAAATCAATTTTGATATAGCAATAGTGCTCACTTAAAAATTACCAAGCTACAGCTCAGATGAACACAACAGCGTGTGGCGGCGCGTTGCTGTAGAGCTGAAGAAATGCATAATGCACACAACTGCTGGCATGGGTGTATTGGCTATAACAAACAGCACTACCTATGATGTGTGTATGTGTGTGTGTGTGTGTGTGTGTGTGTGTGTGAGTGTACCTGAATAAATGTAAGGCAGTCCTCAACTGTACGTAGCTGAAAATACTGGAAATGTCCAGATAAAGAGTAACAGTCATACCAATGTGACAAATGTGCCAAATTTTGACACCAATTTTCTTTGATTCTACCCTCGATCGGGTCTGTTCTGCTAACTGAATAAGAATACTCTATAAAATTCATTAAACCTTGCACCTCAATCGTATCAAGCAACATTAATACATGAATGTGTGGAGTACACACGAAAGAACACTGGCACACTGCACGTCTTGTTACAGCAATTAGCGGCGACGCGAGGGCAAAAACAAAATCTGCTTTTCTTGTACACCATTACTTTTTTTCATGGTAGATTTTCCCAAGCACATTTCACATGTATGACCTATTCAAAATTACTCTCCCTATGATAAATTCAATTAGGTTATGTTAGGATGAGTTGGGAGAATCGACCTTAAAGAAATCGTTCTGTGTGGAATTTTCACATATTAATCTTCATGGGTGGAATTTGAAAAGAAGCATTTCTGTGGCTTCACAATGCCTCATCACTTCACCGAACTTATTCTGCTTGACAGTAATTTAACCCTTTCACTGCTATTTGGCTCCTCTTTCCTTATTCACTAACGACTTTGAGACATTTCTTGTTCCACAACCTCCACCAAACGTTATACCGATTAGAAACTGCAAAATCTATTCTTTTTTTTTTATTAGTTTCTTGTACATACCAATAAAGATTTCATACATTGTTTTTAGTGTCGAGAATTGTTGTTTATCACAGTGAAAGGGTTAAGTGTATCAGTAAGCCGAGATGGGGCGATGAAGACAGGTTGGTGTCACTAACAGACCAAGTAATTATTGGCTTGTTAAATGTTAGGCAGAACAATCAAGTCCTCATTGAACATACAAAATGCAACAAAGCTCTTTGCTCAATACAGAAAGAAAATTTTCTCGTCAAAAGTTCATCGATCAGGAGCTTACTGACTGAAAAAGCTCAAGTTTCTGTTACTGGTTGATCGGTCAGTAATGGGTCGTTGGCACCACTGACTGGACACGGATCATACTTGCATTTTCTTTTCTTTTGCTGACAGCCATGCTTCATAACAAAACATACTAATGTGCGCGTGCTTCCCTCACGGCCCTGTTACTGACGCTTATTTAAAACAGTTACAAATGGAGCAACGGCAACAAAAACAGAAGCAGCGGGAACAGTTGCAGCAAAGTAACGTCACCAGCACTAACAACAGCATTAGGTTATCATTTCAATCCAAAATTCGCTATGTCATCCCGTGGCACAGCGATGGTGCAAACCCGAGAATATCATCGTTCGACTCTCGCCACGACAGCAGGAACACACATGAATGATGACCTTGTTTTTGTCTCATCCCTCATGTCACAATTTGGAGAAGACCAGCGGTGAGAGGGACAGACGTCGGCGAGAAGGAAAGACTGTTGCCCTAATACGTAAATACACATCAAGGTGCGGAGCGACACGTATTTTGATACGGAACGGAAAATAATAATTTTCGTTCTTCAGAGTTTACGTATTACACCAATACTACAACAAAAAACACCTAAACACAATATGTAAGCAAAAAATCAAACACAATGACAGTAAATACATTTTTTTTATGAAGTAATAATGTTTCATCTCCAGAAGTGGTGCAGTAACACCATAGCCGCAATAAGTTAACTATAAATTAGCTTTTTGTGAGCTGATAGAGCAGCGGTGGTGACGCAAGGAATATATTTAACGAACATGTCACGTGATGCACGAGGTGGTGACACGATAACATGTTTTGAACCACTACCTGACAACAGCACTGCTTTTCAATGCCTGACGAGCCAAGGCGCCAATGTATCCGTGTCTATCGAACACATACCAGCATTTACCGATATATAATATATCTAGGTGGATATTTCTCCAATGTGTGAAGCCATAATACCTGCCGCCTCTGCGAGACTGTCAGGAACAATCACCTCCTAACCACAGGGATGCAGCGGAAGGGAGGATCATCTGCATACGTTTAAGATGTGATAAGCGTGTGATATTAGATAAATAACAGCAGAGGAAAAACTTAATGAATGAATATATTGGTCAATTATAAATTAATCATACTAAAAGTACATGTATTAAATAACAAAATAAAGATTTCCTCGGCACTGGGGCAGCGCGGTAAGTCACACTGAGACGATGAACGAGAAGGAGTTACCAGCAGGGGAAGCCTTCACGGGATCAACGCGTACGCACGCAAATCTCCATGCACACACACACACACACACACACACACACACACACACACACATTCAGTAATGTTATGAACCACTTGGTAAGAAAATAACACAAGCAGGAAGACAACAAGCGCCCTGCGAGGCTAAAGAGGAGGCAGTAAGGTGAAGGAGCAGTCACGCCGCATACCTGCACGACTCTACACACTTATGTGAACCACAAAGTACAAATTTCCTTGCCCTGTGAAACACCGGCTATTTGGTCTCGGAGTAAGTGAAAGTTAAAAGCTTTTTGTTGGGAGTTTTTTTTTTTTATTAATACCTAATTATTATAGCTTTCCCTGAGTTTTACCTCGTCACGTGTATAGCAGTTGGTTTCTGCTATAGTCAAATACTCACTTATATTCGCACATGACTCATGCGTATTAGATATACATGTAAGTAATTAATACTATTTCTTTTGAGCTTTGCACGAACATAAAATAAAATAAAATAAATAAATAAATAAAACCAGCCACTTCATTCTTAGAGTAAAACTTAATTCCTTTCCTACGAGTCTTTGCCAGAACACCACAGCAACCACAGTGGACTGCACCCTGCCCACCTGTGCACACCTGGCACGAGGGCTGGGGTACACCATGCATGAGTAACACCTAACGAGGCTCCTGCGAAGGGTGAGTAATACCTAACGTGCGTCTTGAGGGGCGAGCGATACGTGGCGTGCGTCCTAATGGGAGTGTAGGGAGGGAGAGGGAGAGAGCGCGGGGCGTGCGGTGCCTTATAGGAGTGCAA
>NC_087154.1:22599526-22629526 GCF_035594125.1 Scylla paramamosain
AATGGAATTGATTATTATTATTATTATCATCATCATTATCATCCTTGTTATTGCTTTTATAATACTAACACACACACACACACACACACACACACACACATACACACACACACACACACACACACACACATCTGGCCCGTCATTTACTCACACACAATCACACTGCACTTTCTTACACATCTCATTATTATTTCTAACTTAAGACAACTGAATACGGACATGTAGGCGTGCTCACGATAATTGTGATGCTGCTGCTGGTGACACTAGTGTAGTAATAGTAGTAGCGTAGTAGTAGTAGTAGTAGTAGTAGTAGTAGTAGTAGTAGCAGTAATGATGACGACCCCTGATGATGACGGTAGAAGTGGTGGTAGTGATGATGGTCGTTTTAATGACACCGAATATTTTTTTTTATCTAAATATCAGTATGAGACAAAGGATAATTTGTCTTTTAGTGGCGACAATAACAATAATGACTCTCTCTCTCTCTCTCTCTCTCTCTCTCTCTCTCTCTCTCTCTCTCTCTCTCTCTCTCTCTCTCTCTCTCTCTCTCTCTCTCTCTCTGTGTGTGTGTGTGTGTGTGTGTGTGTGTGTGTGTGTGTGTGTACGCCAAGACAGACAGGCGGCCCTTCCCGGAACAGCACGTCGGTAATGAACAAGCCAGGACTGTAGGGAGCGCTGGCGGTGTGACCAAGATTGATCGCCGCTCTCCTGGACCTGTTGTGACCAATTACTTCACGTTTTTTTTTAAGTAATTCCTGGGCGTTCTTTCTTTTTCCTGGAACTCAAATTAGTTACTGGGTGAACACTCTTTCTGCCAGTTGTATGTAGTTTAGTGGTCTTGTTCTTATCCGTCACAGCGAGGAAGGAGGATGACAGTTCGTGTTAAGCTTGTGTTCTTGTGTAGTGTGGGAAGATGAAAGGCAGTCAGCATTCTGTGTGACGGTAGGTGACGGATGGGAATGTTCGTAGGTACGTTATTTTCTCCCTTTCCCACATCCACATATGGGAGGAAAGGGTGCTGTGTTCTGTGCAGCTTGAGAACAAGGGAAGGAAGTCGTGACCGTGGCAGTGAACGTTTTGTTTATGCCGTGCTAGAAGTACAGCAGAGTTGGTGGGTGTACGTTACGTCCTATTTGTATCACCAGAATATAGAGACAGGGAAGGGACGCCATGTCTTCTGGCCTGCCATATGTACAGTGTCAAAAAATGAAGGATTGACTCCTGCTTATACCAAGAAATGGACAGGAGAAGAGGAGGCGTGCGTTCTGTCCTTGTCATCCTCGCAGTGTCAAGGAGATGAAGGATTGACTGGCGGTCTCACCCCATGATTACGTGTCCCGCTCTTAACACGTGTTCCGAGGTCCCTCCAGAGGCTCCCCGCAGTACAGGCAGACACTTAGCGAATTAATATACGTAGATAGATTATAGTACCTTCCTCCAGCACCGCCATTGACAGGAGGCAACCAAGCATGGCCTAACCTGTTGGTCCTCTTTTACACTATAAAGTATACCACTGGGTTACCTTAAGTAGGGTTTTCAGGATAAATTAAAATTATCTCTTATGAATTAGTGTAATTAGGAAGGTTTGGATACATGGTGATGCCTTTACTAATTGTGTGTGTGTGTGTGTGTGTTGGTGATGCCTTTACTAATTGTGTGTGTGTGTGTGTGTGTGTGTTGTGTGTGTGTGTGTGTGTGTGTGTGTGTGTGTGTGTGTGTGTGTGTGTGTGTGTGTGTGTGTGTGTGTGGTGTGTGTGTGTCCTTTGTCTCCATAACATTCAGAAATACTCAGAAAGCACATCTATTCATCCTTAAAAACCGCTCTCTGAATTTTTTACCCACTCTCTAGTGTGTTGTAAGTACATGCATTCTTGATTCTTATCATCTTTCTAAAAGAGAAAATTGTTTGATGTTGATGTTCATAAAACAACAGCGTCGTAAATTAAGAGATAATAAAAATTAACGCTCGATGTAATCAATGCACATTCACCACTTGAGCAGTACTGTTCAAAGTACTTCACATTAAATTTATACAGTAAACTAAAACCAAGTAACCAGATTGGTCAGGAATATCAATGAAGAACAAATCCTGGCGGGTTGAACACGTCAAAATGCTGATGAAATTATTCAACCTGGCACAGTCTGACAAGGCTTGGCAAGTGACCTGCCAGTAATATGAGTGAAGCTATTTCTACAAAAAATGAAATCATCACGGCGACCAAGCCGATGGAGTGCGGTGGCGACGACCGAAGTCCCAGCGAGGCGCGGCGACGCCGCTGTGGTGCAGCACATGGCGGAGCGCTGCTGACGGATGAGGGTTGAGGGACTCCCTCGCCTGCCACAAGGGAATGCTTCCACTTCAGGTCTTGCTGTGACTGAACGATTATCAAGAACTGTACAAGCTCACACACACAGTGTTGCACACCTCAGCAGCAGCAGCGATGATGGACGGGGATGTCGGCGAGAAAAATAAGTTGATCTCATCCTCTGCGACGGCAGCTATCAACAGTCAATTTTTGAGCGCACGAGATGCACAGGCATCTTACAGCAAGACGTATAGAACACAACGGAAGGGTAAGGGAAAGTCGGGGAAGCAGTAGGGACGGAAAAGTAACAGGCAGGATAGAGGTGGCCGCTTTACCACATAGACGGGGGCAGGTGAGGAACGGTGACGGCGGCAAACACCAAGAGGCAGCAGCGGGGCGGGCAGCGGCGGCGGCAACGGCGGTCCTACGGGAGAACTGAGAGGAGCGGCGGCGGTGTGTCGGCAGCGGCGGCAGTGACGGGTGACGTGCGGGAGACATATGGGGCGTGGGCCATGATCAGCGGTCATCAGCGGTTCCCAGGGCGGCCCACGCTCCCCCGCCGGCCACTCCTCTCACCCACTGATCATAGACGCACCAATAATAAAATATCGACGGTCACCACTTATCCCCAGCGATTACATTGTTTGATAGCAATTAGGGGTGGCCCAGCCCGAGGAGTATCCCAGCTCCCTACGTCCTTTCCTCCCTCCCTCCTTGCTCCCCATTATGGTCAGCACACCACCCTCAGCCCACAGTTGCTACCACCGTCCACAGGTGCCGCCTCCGCCCACCGCCCTCACTTCAACACCCGTAATATGTTATCCTCAGCCTTATCAGTACACTTTACGTTCATGCTACCACAGCCAATACCTCCTAAATCCATTATCCGGAATAACTTCTTTCTCATTCCAGCCTCATCAGCTTCTCCAGACAAACTCATCTTCCACGCGGTGATTCCTTCTCAAAACCCACCACCTTTTCTCAGAGTCACAATTCCGTAAAATTTACCGAACAACGCTCCCACAGTCCACCACCACCATCACTGCTGCAGGTAACCACCACAATCTCCACCACCACCAAACATCGTCACCACTATCATTGCCATCTTTTGTATACACCACCACCACCACCACCACCACTACTACCCATCACCACCAGGCTCACCACCGCCACCCCACCACAGCCTCCCTCAGCAGTGACAGGGCACAGTGGGCACAAGGGCATGACGTCTCGTGGCCCACCGTCTGCTTCGAGGTACCAAAGGGTCATCCTGCCGCCTTGGCCGCCCTTCCTGACCCTCCCTAACCAAGCGTCCGTGGGCAGAGTATGACGACCGCCGCCATGGTGTGCGGGGGACTGCGAGGGGAAGGGGATTCTTGGACTACGGGGGGGGGGAGGTTTCCTTATTATCAGATTTCAGAATATCATATACTAAACATTTTCTTAACTCTTGACAGCAATATTAAAATATTAATTAAGACAACGTTCTTGTAATTATTATTATTGTTATTATTATTATTATTATTATATCATTATTATGATCATTATTATTATTATTATTATCGTCATCATCATTACCATTATTATTACTCGTTATTGTTATATTATTATTATTATTATTATTATTATTATTATTATTATTATTATTATTATTATTACTATCATTATTATCATTACTTTTATTATTATTATTATTATTATTACTATTATCATCATCATCATTATTATCATTGTTATCATCATAGTCATCACCCAACTCATCACCATCAACGGCTGATGATGTCTACGCAGCCACCTCCTTGAAAAACGGAAATGGCTGGAAAATGGTTTAGTTTTAAATAACCATGTTAAAGACCTTCCCACGGAGTTCCTGGAGGAAGAGGCTGAGGGAGGGATGGACAAATGCTGTGAGTACTGGAGAGCAGACTTCCTTCCCACGCACAGACAGGATCAACTGATAGAAGTAACAGTATTGAGATTGTCAGTGTTCAACGAGCTGAGTGCCGGGACTGGTGAATGCATGAGAAGAAAAGAAACGAGGTAATGTAATAAAGTTAATGTGTGAAAGGAAAAGGAGGCTGAATGAAAAAAAAAAAAAGAAGTGTTGTAAAGCGGTAAATATCTCGCAGGAAAACACTGCTGGAAAAGACAAAGATGTTGAAACTATAAGCTTTTCTTTTTTTCTTCTCTCTCTAAAAGTTGCTTAAACGACTCTAAGTAGAAAATTCGAAAATTGCAGCATAAAGCATTACTGAATGAATATAATGAAGGAAGCCAACTTGAATAAATAGTGTGAAAGTTGTAGGAAGGAAGAGCGGTTGGAAAGAGAAAATCTGTGGGAAATGTACGGGAGGAAGATGAGAAAGCTGCAAGACGGATAAAAAAAAAATATATATACAAAAACTTTAATATGCAGAACCTTATTTGAATAGATATTTTGAAAGCTGCAAGAAAACTGATTGGATGGAGGGAATTTGGAGGAAGTGTATGGGATGAAGCTGAGATAAATGGGGGAAAAAAATCCTTCTGGGCGAACACGCAGGATCTAAAGTGAATGAATGGTGTGAAAGTTGCAGGAGAAGCGATTGGATGGAGATAACGCGGAGGCAGTGTATGGGGAGAAGGTGAGATAACTGGAAAAAGAGACTGGAAACCTACTGAGTGAACACGCAGAATCCAACGTCAATAAATAATGTGAAAGTTGCAGGAAAAGCGAGAGAATGGAGAGAATGTGAAGAAAGTGTATGAGTTGAAGGTGAGATAACTAAAAAAAATAAATAAATAAAAATAAAAATAAAAACCTGAGCGAACACAGAAAACTAAACATGAATAAACAGTGCGAAAGTTACGGGAAAAGCAAGAGAAAGTGGAGGAAATGTATGGAAGGAAGAGGGAAGGTGAGAGAACGGGAGGAGGATGAGGTCAATCTTCCCGGCCAGATATTGCCTCACCTGCCCTCACGGCGCCGCGGGCCAGGCAGGTGCAGGGGTGGGGGGATCGGGAGTTGGGGGCGCTGGTTGGTGAGGAGGGATTAAATCTGTATTTTATCTACCTCTTTGTTATGCATATCAAGAAGGCTTATCGCGCGCCCTGATGGAAGCTTCAAGCCCCTGTGGATTTTCCCTCACCGGCGCCTGATGGTGATATTGAAAATTCTTCAAGCTAATGTCTTGACGCCTCACCTATACTTACTACTTTTTTTTCCCAAGTCCTTCATCACATGGCCTCATTTATACCTCGCCTTTCTTCATTCGTTATCACTTTTTTAGGTTGCTGTTCTTACTATCGTCGATATTGTTGTTGTTGTTGTTGTTGTTGTTTGACTTTAGAGAATATTGTACTGTCCATATTATTATTTTTCCGTATTGTTTTCTTTTTTACGTTTTCAGCATTCGCCTTACCTCGCCTTTCCTCGTTCGTTATCACTTTTTCGTTACTATTGTCCAGTTTTCTGCTGTTGGTGCTGTTCTGTAGAGAATATTGTACTGTCGATATTACTTTCCTATACTTTTTTTTTTTTTACTTTTTCATTATTCGTCTTTATTTATGTATCAGTTTCTTTATATATATATATATATATATATATATATATATATATATATATATATATATATATATATATATATATATATATATATATATATATATATATATATATATAATCCAGTTTACCCTTCTAGTATTAACATTAGACTATCAATACTTTTTTTTCTTTTCACTATTGAGATCATCCTCTTATTTTAACCCCTTCATTATTCGCCTCCATCATCTTTACCTTTCTTCGTTCCTTTTTTTTTTTTTTTACTTTTTTTATGAATATTACAGTATCGACACTCGCTACCTTGAATATTTCTTTTTTATCCCTATATTATCAGCCTTCACTTAGACCTCACTCTTATTCATTCGTTGGTGTACGAGCTCGTATATATATATATATATATATATATATATATATATATATATATATATATATATATATATATATATATATATATATATATATATATATATATATATTTCTCTCTCTCTCTCTCTTTTTTAATAATACACTATCAATACTTTTTTCTACATTATTTGGATCAATATTGTCATTTTCACCCTGTTCGTCACTTGACCTCCCCATTCCTTTATTCGTTACAACACTCCTTACTATAATGCAATATGTATTTTTTTTATTCTTTTTTTTTATACAAATATCGCAGTATCGACGCTTTTCTTTGCTATACGGATCGATATATATATTTCTATCACCGCTGCAGAACACTTGACTATAAACCTTTCTTTCTGCTAGGTCATTCTTACGCCATTTTCCCCCCACCTCCCTCCCCTGCACTCCTCCCCTCTCCCCTCCCCGTCGTTCACACCTGACAACGTGGAACACTCACGCGAGCCTTCAGCATCAACAGCGATATCGCATCACACACATCAACACAACACCTGCCGCTACGTGCGCAACACACGCCCGCCTCGCCTCGCTTCCCTGCCAAGTATTCCCTCTGATTGAACGTTTTGGAATACACCAGATCTATTTTTTAAGCAATTCAGGGCTAAAGCACCACACACATTCAGCCAATCAGGTGTGTGCATAACAATCTAACATAACATACGTAACCAGATTATTTTTTTATTTATTTATTTTATTTTATTTTTTTTTTTTAGACATTCGGGTCTCAAAAACACATATCACACCAGTCAACACATACCCTAACCTGATTTTTTTTTTTCCCTACCATTTATGCTTCATACATAAATATCCTGTCAGGTCACTGCATAATCTAAACCGACTTGTCCTAAACCTACCTTTTCCTTTTTTTTTTTTTTTTTAGGTCTCAGACAGATTGCTTACCTCATCCGTACACACGCTAACCTAACAACCTAACCTGACCAGATCCATTTTTAATACCACTTAGGCCTCAGACACACACACACACACACACACACACACACACACACACACACACACACACACACACACAATCAGGTCAATATTTACCTTAACAAACTAACCTATCAAAACAATTCATTTTTCATACCATTTTCATACCATTCATACCTCAACAAGCCAAACAAGTGAGTATATTCTCGAAGTTTATTTTCCCTACCCTCTCTATCTGTTCTATATTACAAGCCTCAGCCAAAAAAGCCCGCCTAATCTAACTGAATCTAACCGAGCAGGAAAATAACCTTACTTGTCCTAACCTAATCAGATTTATCTCTTACATATTACAAGCCTCACCCAAAAAGCCCCCTAATCTAACAGTAACCTTACTTGTCCTAACCTGATAAGATTTCTCTTTTACATATTACAAGTCTCATACACACAACCCACCTACCCCTAACTTAACCTACCCAAACATTAAGTAACAGTCTCTTCGCACCAGCAGATTGAGGAAGTGCAGGATGAACCCAAACTCTGCTGTGCCTCGTGATTGGATGAGAACGAATGAGAGACGTTACATATTCAGGCTGGCTTTTCATCACTCCACACCTGCAAACAAACACACGAGCTGCATACAGGTAGGTAGGTATATTTCATACAGGGACTGCCACGTGCTAATGTTAACCTGGTCGCTTCTTGCAGCTTCCCTTATTTCTTATGTTCTTATGTTCTTATGTACACACATACACATATACCTTCCAATCATTTCCACACACTCTAATGATTCCTTCGTCATGCTACACACACACACACACACACACATGTACAGATGGACCAAAAAATAAAAATAAATAAATAAATAAATAAAAAAACACCAACACTTTCATTTACCTACCTACCAATCTTTTTTTCATATTTTCTTCACTTTCCTTCATTCCTTTCCTTTACCTTCTCTTCCTGACGAAGTGCATACCCCTCGGCCATCCCCTGTGACGGGCTGGCTAGGACAGGACGAGAGGGACAGACAGAGGAAGGGAAGGAGGGGGAAAGACGAGGAGGGAATGGAAAAAGAGAGAAGGGAAGGGAAGTTAAGGGAAGGGAAAAGGAAACGAAATGACAGAGCAAGGGAGTGAAGGAAAGGAATGAGGGAGAAAGAGAGGAGGAAAAGAGGGAAAGAGTAAAGGAAACGAGGGAGGAAGAGAAGGGGAAAGAAAGAGGAGGAAACTAGGAAGAAAGAGAGGGATGGGAGGAAGAAAGTGAAAAAGAGCGAAAAGGAAGGGAGCCGGAGAAAAAGGGAAGGGAAGCAGGAAGACAGAGAAAACGGGAAAGAGGGAGAAAGAAAGGGTGAAGGGAACGCGAGAAAAAAGAGGACGAAGGAGAAAGAGAGACAGAGAGAGAAGGAAGGGAAGGGGACATAGAGAGAAGGTGAGGAAGGAGAAAGGGAAGGGAAGCAGGGAGGAAGGGAAGCAGGGAGGGAGGGAGAGAGGGAGGCAGGCAGGCAGGGAGGGGTGGGCAGGACAGAAGGGCGCTGCAGGTAGGGAGGAAGCAGGTAAAACAGCTAATCGTGGCGAGGGAAGGAAATGCACAGGGTTGGCCGGGGGTGATTACAGCAAGATTGTTGTTATTTAAAACTTATTTGATTAGCGACCATAATTTGTTGCTCACGGCCAGCTGGGGGAATAGAGCAGGAGGGGCAGGGAGGTGGAGGGAGAGGAGGAGAAGGCGATGGTGGAGGTGGATATGGTGGTGGTGGTGGTGGTGGTGGTGGTGGTGTTGAAGAAGCAAGTGCAAGAAGAAAAAAAGAAAAGAAAAAACTAACAATAGGAAGAGAAGAAGAAGAAGAAAGAAAAGATGATGATGATGATGATGAAAAAGATGGAAAAAAATTCAGAAAATTATGAAAGTAATATTGAAACAAGTAGAAAAAAATAATAACAGAAACAAGATGGAAGGAGGAGCAGAAGGAGGAGGAGGAGGAGAGAAAACAATAACAGGAAATAACAGTACATAAAGTAGAAAAAGAAACCGGGAAGAGGGAGGGAACAAGAAAAATATGAGAGGAGGAGGAGGAGGAATAGAGAATGTGATGACAGCTAACAAGAAATGAAAAAATAATGGTACAAGTGTGTGTGTGTGTGTGTGTGTGTGTGTGTGTGTGTGTGTGTAGCATGGCAGTCATTCATCACAGGACTGGTCACGTCTATCAATAACTGGACACAAATGGCGTGGACACTGGACACACAATCTACGACGATGCATCTTCCTTCTTGTCCCACGGCATTCACACACACACACACACACACACACACACACACACACACACACACACACACATTAACACTTTCTTTCCTCTCCAGTTACCATTTATCATATACTCCATTCTTCCTCCTCTACCATTTCTTTTTTTCCCTTCGTCTACTGATTCCTTTCATTTCCTTTCCCATCTTTACTGTCATTTACTGGTACTGTTTTCCTCTATAACAATGTTCCTTCTCCTCCTCCTTCTCCTCCTCCTCCTCCTCATCCTCATCCTCCTATTCAGCAGCTCTCAATTAATGTGTCTGTTCAAAGTTCACGAAAGGCCTAGAGTAAAATGACAACCAAGACGAAGCAAGGCATTCACGAAGCAATGAAATACCGAGGAAGGACAGGACGTGAAGAGTCATCTATAATAAGTGGATAAATAGCCGTCATCTCTCCATACGCATCACAGGAGCCACACCGATGGAGCACCCAAGTCTGACAAAGTGTAGTTGCTGGTTTCTCGACTTAAGCCACGCCAGCAAAGCCACGCTAGCAAGTTTCTTCTCGTTGTAAGCATTTTCTATGTAACGTTTAGATGAACAACGGAGCAGCAGATAAATGAACATTGCTATTTTTGTTCTTTCACCAGGGTGAATGATTGTTAATTGTCATATGATACGCTTCGGGGTCTGTAGGAGTAAAAGACTTTCAAACTTTTCAAACTTCCTCGCAAAATGAACTTGTGTTGACCCGATATAATAATGGGAGTACATGCATAACTTCATATATATATATATATATATATATATATATATATATATATATATATATATATATATATATATATATATATATATATATAAGTACGATGAGTAACACCTGACGCAATGTCAGCATGAAGACAGGGTTAGGTATTTTGCATTATATATATATATATATATATATATATATATATATATATATATATATATATATATATATATATATATATATATATATATATATATATATATATATATATATATATATATATATATATCAAGGAGTCCTTCTTATGTATGCTGATTCAGTTGCTCTATCAAGAAGAAAATACATAAATGGCAATTTGATGGATGATACAAAATACAAAACTAATAACAAAAGCAATGCATACCTATTATCTATACACAGTAATAGTAAATATCTCCCTTGCAGAGCACACACACACACACACACACACACACACACACACACACACACACACACACACACACTAAATATAACAGTCATCCCTCTAAATGCATATCACCGTGTACATTTATCAGATCCGTCATATGGAAAAATTTGCACGTCATTTACCTTATTACAGCAGGAGTCATGGGCGGGGCAGGCGGCGTCGGCGGGTTGTCACCGGGAGAGAGAAGGTGTCCCTGAAATGGATACAAAGTTACAAAGTCCTGCCAGTCACCCAGGATGTCACGTCAGCCACATACAAGCGATACATTAGCACCAACGAGGGAGAGCCTGGGGGCGGTGGAGGGGTGGAGGGGGGGAGGAGGAAGAAGCAGCGGTGGGGTGGACACTGGAGACCTTGGGGCATAACTACCATCTCAGCGGACGTGGTGACCAAAGTGGGTAAAGGCGGGTGTACACATGCTGGTTCCTATAATCCTGTTTCTGTCAACTTTTGGTTCTCTGCCGTGGAATGTCAACACAGACAAGTGGGTGAAAAAGGAAATAGGAATATGGCTCGCGTTCTTCAACGTTTCTGTCACCATGAATTCTAACGGACTCTTGTGGAAGTTACTGGGATTCTCAAGGATATTTTCATGATTACTGATGGTTTAACGAGAATTCTGTATCATCAGTGGGGGAAAAACTATGAAAACCCAACGTACCGCCTCGTGACCTCTAAAAACAAACGTTATGAGACAGCAAACCATTTAAGAGAATGGATATGTTTAATTCCATACATGGACATCTCGAGGGTGTGCATCGGAAGTACGAGCTGCGCGGGACGAGTGGCTGCCGGTCTTCGGATAAAAAAGTCTGGATTTAAATCTTGGTCTGGATACTAATCATGGACCCAAATCAGCTGTTCTTGCACGCTCACAGATTTTGACTTTACTTTATTTTATTTGATGGCGTCGCAACATCGTGGTCATATGGCGCTGTTCCAAAAAAAATGTTCAAAGCAGCAAAGATGGCAAGTTAAAATATTGATATTAAAGACAAAATTATGGTATGATAAAAAAATAAATAAATAAATAAAAAAACCCTAAAAATGCGAATGTATAAAAGGAAATGCGATGAACCAACGGAAGCTTATGAGCCAGCACGCCCTCAGATACACTCAACAAATCATTACCGACGTGAACACCTTAGGACGATAACTGATAATGTAATGCACCTGCGCGCCCAGTGTAAACAGTTCTGCTGGAGATCTTATTTCACTCTGTTAAGTATTACCGTGTTCACATCCTTGCAGTCAGAATTGTTTGCGTATCTCATTATTTGTCTCCTAGCTCTAGATTCGGAACAAGCGTCACAGACATTCAAGGCAGAAAACAATATCAAAGAATTACTTACCTCTGAACGGTTTGCCTGATGGTCGAGCACTGCGCAATACGACACTTGACATTACATCACCATGAAGTTGTTAGCTTAGGTACATTCCATCAGTCACTTTAACTGCCAAGCAATCTGCAACCTAGCAAGGACGAGGAAGAGCTATAAATCATTGTCACTAGAGAATATAGTGTCTTGCCTTTCTGTTAGTCTGCTGCCACAACATTTATATTCAAACACGTAATAATAATTATGATCATTGCTTTTCTGGTCTTATAGTTTTTCTAGGCTCATTCTTTTATTGTTATGGATTATGCTGTCACTGCTCTCGTAATGGCCAATCTGCTGCTTGTATTGTGCTGCAGTGAGGTGGAATGTAGCGGTGTGACGTGTGGAGCAGCGAGCTTTGATGAAGTGTACCTGTGTGTCATTTTATGTACAGAAAAATGAATGTGCAGTGATGTGGAGTGGAGTGGCGTGGTATATAATGCACAGGACCTCCGCGCAAAACTCATAAAACACCACTATACCAGGCCAGACCACAATAAAAACACAGTGCCGTACATCATAGAACACCATACCCCAGCACAGGACATCACTGCCACCACACACAAAACAAGGAACTTTACGAGACAATAAAATATGTTGGCGAGTATTATAGTGGTACAGCCTGCATTACGGGAGAACGGTGCGAGTGTCGTGATGTGGCGTCTTGGCCTTTATTACCTTATGTCTCTTCTTTAGTAGCACAGTGCATCTTATCATAAACAGCCTCGTAAGGAAAAATAAATCACGTTGTTTGTTCTTTCTTTGTGTTCTGTTGTGACGTTTCATAGTGGCTTGTTCTTTCTTTGTGTTGTTATGTGACGTTTCATAGTGTGGACTCGGCAGTGGTAGCAAAGTGTCAGGTTGGACAGAATGGTGCATGGTGCAGTGCTGTGTCATCGTACGGTAGCGTGATGTGTCTGGGTGTTGTAACTATGATGACGTCACAACTTTTTTTTATTAAGAGTGGTTCTGTCTAATGCCAACAAAACGAGAGCGAAAAAAAAAAAATCAACACAGACCGACTGAAGATGCCAGTCTCCAAAAAGAGAATTGTAAAAAAAAAAAAAATCGAAAATGTCTTTAGATTGTGTTGGCGTGGTGCGTGGTGGTGATGGTGGGGGTGCTGTGTCTGAACAGGTGTGGTAAACAGGCAGAAGAGTACAGAATGATGTGAAGTAGTGTGGTTAAGTGCAGTGTGGTGCGATTTAAATAAAATTCCGTTTCATAGAGTGACGCTGGGTGTGGTGTAGGTTATGCGGTGTCGTGTATGGTGTGCAGTGTGTCGTCCATTCCGGTGACATGAGGTGAAATTACTGTGGTGCGGAGAGGTAAGATGTAATTTAATATGCTGTGGTTTACTCAGCTGTAGTGTAATTCTAAAGTTGGATGTTGTGTTATAGTGACGTTTGTTGTATGATGGAGCGATGATACTGTGGCTTGCTGCAGGACGCTGTGAGAGGCAGTGAGTGGCGTGGGTGGTGTGGTGGGTGTTCATATTCTGTAGTGCGGTGCAACAACAACATAGTCTCTACTACAAAGTTACTATATTTCTACACATGTGGTAAAATGCACATCGTGATGAAAGCAAACTAAAAGCCCTGCAGCAATGGAAAAGAGCATGACCATAACAGTAATAAAATATACATGACCAAACACTGAAATTCGAGTATCTTCACTCTTTTAACCCTTTTACGGTTTCATTATTTCTCTTACTGTTTCTTTATTTCCTTTTATTCTCCTTAAGCTGACTTTCTTATTGACTGATTCATTCATTCACTCAACTTTTTTTTCTTCATTTATTTGTATCTATTTTATTTATTTATTTATTTATTTATTTATTTACTTATTTATTTGCCTTCTTGTTCTTCCCCACTGACCTGTTTTCGACATGTAAAAAAAAATCTAATTAACAATAGTAATAAAACCAACAACACACTCACGTCTCTTTTTCCTCGCAGTGCAGGCTACGTCCTTGTTATTCCCCTCTCAATCGGACACTCGTTTTGTTCACCACAGCAGCGCACTTAATTCCTTGGCTTGTTACCGTAGCTTTGCAATTAACGTAAATAGTGCACCAAACATGCCGTAGAAGCGATGATAGAGTTCCCAGGTGTAGTTGAAAATTTAGGCGTGTTTCACATACAAACTTTTATATGGCGTAGTTTAGAGATGACGATGTGTAGTGTTAGCGTCAGTTTGTTGTGTTGCGGTGACGAGGTATGGAGGGCGTGGTGCCAAGGTGTGATGCTTATGATGAAGTGTAGTGTGCTGTGGCATGGTGTAGTGAGGTCAATCGTGGTGTGACGTGGTGTGTGGTAAGTTGCAGTGTGGTGTGCTGTGCTGTGCTGTGGAATGAGGAGCTGCGTTGCATGTGTGATGTTGTGGTGTGTAAGTAAGGCAGTCTTGTGTGCAGGAGTGCGGTAAGTGAAGTAATGAGCTGTTGTGTGGTGTGATGTAATGTAGTTTTAGGAGTTGTGGTCCTGTGTGGTGTGGTGTTGCTAACCCCCATGTGGTGTTATGGTGTAGTGTGATGGTGTGGTGTGGTTAGATGTGGTGTGGTGTGGCGTGGTGTAGTATGGTGTGGCGTGATGGTATTGCCTGGTCTAATATTGCATGGTTGGATACAGTGTAATAATATAGTAATAATAATAATTTAGTAATGATATAATGTACGATGGTGATGAGTGATGTGATGATGATGCCTGACATGCCGTGGCGTGGTGTGATGCCATACAATGTGGTGTGGTGTGGTGTGGTGTGGTGTGGTGCTGTTTGATGTGGTGTGGTGCCGTTAAAATGTGATGTGGTACTGTGTGGTGTTGTATGTGTAGTTTGATGTGATGAAGCATGGTGTGGTGTGGTGTGGTATGTTCTGATGTGCTGTGATGTGGCACTGTGTATGTTGCATGGTGTCGGGTGTGGTGTGGTGTGGTGTGGTTCTGGCGTGGCGTAGCGTCACGATGTGGTGTAATGTTATGAGGTGTGACGGCGTGGTGCATAGTGGTGTGATTGGTGTAGTGGTGTAGATTGACATGATTTGACCTGACGTGGTGCAATATGACATGGTATGATGGGGAGGAGTGTGGAGTAGGTTATTTAGCACCTAGGAGTCTTAGTGAAGCTTCACACGGGTCATACGTGATGTGCTGGCTGAGGCAATGACTCGACACGCCATACACCACACAAGTTCTGAACTCATTTATAAACAAACAAACCACTAAAACAACTAAAACTGTTCCCCTCTCACTTCCTCTCACAATACTGGTGTCCCAACTATTCCACCTGCACCAACCACCCCACCTGCTCCCTACCACCAAGCCTGTAGGAATGGCCCTGCACGCTGCCCTCATCTCGGTGCACACCTCAAGAAACACTTTATCTGCTTGAGTGACTGCTCGTATTAGTAAATGAGTAATGGAATGAAATAATGATGGCCGCCCCGAGGTCCCGCCAGGTTACTTTACATGCCGCCATGACATCACAGCCTCTCAGCACTCTACTTTATATAAGCTGCAACTCAGTCAAGCGTTAGGTCTGACGGATCTTACCTCTGTGAAGGGCAAGGATGACGAACCGCTGCACTGTGAGAAAACGGTCACTCGTACTCACACGAAAATAGGGTTACGGCACTGAACACTGCACTACACACGCGGCGAGGAACTAGCGGCGCTGAGGCTACGGGGAAGGGATATGTTGGTTTTGAATCCTGTAACGAAGCTTCATTACACTCGCTCTCTACTCTCGACACACGCACATTGCTCTTCACTACGAACTGCAAGCATTACTGTAATAAAACTGTCTCTTAGATTACGGAATGATAATAAATTCGCTTTAATTGCAGTGTACCATAAAGTGTTTAGTATTAATGTTTGGATATCGTCTCTGTGTGCTTCGAACTCAACCGCTCCTCAAACACAGCATCGGTACAGGGTTGGTTTCCATAATGTTAAAAGCCGGTTTTATTTATTTATATTTTTTTTCTCGGACAACCTCATAAAGCAAGGCGACTGTATTGCACTGAAGATGATCGAAGTGTGTGTTGGCGTTGGCATGGGCATGGACGCACGTGTGTGTGCGTGTGTGGGCTGCGTGGGCACGTGTGTTGCGCTCTTCACACAGACACGTCGCTCATCAGCCACCTCGGCACGCTCCGCACTCGTCTCCTCGTGGTGTAGTCCCTGCAGCTTGAAGAAATTACATAATAAGTCATTCAGCTTTGTTGTGAATACGAGTCATGGAGGCTAATGTTTTATTGATTGCTAATATATCTTATGTTCAGGTTTGGCACATGCAAACTGAACCAACTGCTTGAGGTACCAGGGCCGCTGAGAAAGTCTCTCTCTCTCTCTCTCTCTCTCTCTCTCTCTCTCTCTCATCTACAAGCTAACCAACCCTCACATCTTCCACGCTCTCACGTACCTTCCCTTCCTTCCCTCTCTCCCTCTATATATGTTAAGTCCACATTAACCCTCCCGCACCTCCCACTCTCCCTCCTTGAGCCCCTCCTTCCCTCCTTGCTGCCCTCCTCTTAGTATGATATATGTCCTTTACGCCTGCATTTAATTAACCGAACAAGAGTAGGTGTCGTATTGGCTATTAATCTTCGTATGACGCGCCGAGGCCCGCCATAACTCATTTTTGTGTGTTCCTTAGCGCCCTCAAATTGGCGACCGGGTGCAGGATTTTTGACTGAAATTATAGGACATACATCAAGGTGGGTGTCACTCGCAACGAGGCGACGGGCCCCAATTGCACCCCGACGTAGGAGACGGGGCAAAATGGAGAACTAGGCCGGACAACCCTTCATTTTGTTGGGTGTGAAGGAGGAAGGAAGGGGGAGAGAGGGTCATAAAAGTGTGCATGTTGGCGGGTTAGCTGGCCTGGTGTTGCACTGTCCTGTTGGTGTCCTCCCTCTGCCTCCGTCTGCCTCTGACACGTGTAGGCAGCTGTGGTGCTGGTGGTGGTGGTGGTGGTAGGAGAGGTGATGGATGTGGTTGTTTCAGACGGAGGAGGAGGAGGAGGAGAAAAAAGTAGATGATGATGATGATGATTGTGACGGAGAAGGAGGAGGAGGAGGAGGAGGAGGGGAGGCATTATAATTGTTGTTACTCTTGTTTGAATATTAATGGTTGTAAGATGATGACGATGAGGACGAGGAGAAAGAAAAGGTATACTGGATTTGTTGTTGCTCTCACTAATACGTATCACTACCTCACCTATTGCTTTGTCTTCACTTTTATGAAATGTATTATTGGTAAAGAAAACCCACATATATAAGAAAAATATAGGTAAATATACATATAATGTAGTACATTATATGTGTATTCACGTATGTTTTTCTTATATAAATTCACGAAATCAATCTCTCTCTCTCTCTCTCTCTCTCTCTCTCTCTCTCTCTCTCTCTCTCTCTCTCTCTCTCTCTCTCTCTCTCTCTCATCAATCAAACCGTATTTATATAACCATCCATTTACTTGCCTATCTGTCTCCTCGCCTCGACTGACAGCTGACAGGCGGAGGCAGGGGAGAAGGAGGAGGAGGAGGAGGAGGAGGAGGAGGAGGAAAGGAAGGAAGAAGGGAGGGCAGGAGGGCAGGGAGGGAAGGAAAGATGGCTGAGTCACCACACTTTCCACTCTGATAGGAAGTTGTGAACAAGTCCCTCCCGGCAACACTCCCATGAAACACCCCATTCTCGTCCCCTCCCTTCCTTCCCCTCCCTTTCTTCCCTTCCCTTGATTCCTCCTTCCTTCCTCCCCAAATCCCTCTCCTCTTCCTCTCTCTCCCTCGATTACCTCTTTTTTTTTCTATACAAGTTTAATTGGTGCTTCGTGTCCCAATTTTACGTTGTTGTTGTTGTTGTTGTTGTTGTTGTTCTTATTGTTGTTCTTCTTCTTCGTTTACTACTACTACTACTACTACTACTACTACTACTACTACTACTAATAATAATAATAATAATAATAATAATAATAATAATAATAATAACAATAATAATAATAATAATAATAATAATAATAATAATAATAATAATAATAATAGTAATAATAATACTTCTGTTTACTGTTGTTATTGTTGTCGTGATGATAGTGGTGGTGGTAGTGGTGGTAAGGATTGCAATAGTCATGATAGCTGTGACATCTTAAGTAAATACCTATTAAATAAGCACAACTGGACATGTAAATACACACGTGCGCTTATAACAAACTCGTACACTTTCTCGTGGCTCATTACGCTAGAGTACTTCCCTCAACGCTCACCTGCCCAGCCTCACAACCCTGACTGTACGAGGCGAAGAACAAACAACAGCGCTGGCGATTTTGTGGCATATGGATTCCTAGGTGTACTTTGGACTGGTCTCGTAAGCGGCCGTCACAGCAGATCACCCGTGCCCGCCTCGCTCTGTCATCTGTTGAGTCCCTTAACGAGTACGTGCATCACCTGCGTGTCTCGTTTCATTGCTATCACAAAACTCTCTCTCTCTCTCTCTCTCTCTCTCTCTCTCTCTCTCTCTCTCTCTCTCTCTCTCTCTCTCTCTCTCTCTGTCACTACTATTACTACTACTGAATTATGGCAGGAAGACGTGATAGTGAATAAATATTTTAACAAAATCTAAGAAAGTGAGATACTTTTTTTACGTAGCAATTCTTTTTATATTTCTTTCCTCTTTTCTTTCTAGGTATGGATATATAATTGTAGTTATTTAAAGAATACTGATGCAATTCGCACTTAAATTGATTGTGATTTTTTTTTTTCTATAAGAGATTTTTGTTGTGAATGATCGACTTGGTGACATAATATGAGAGTGTAAGTGTGCCAACAACCCGCTCGGAAAAGGCTCGTGCATCCAATACAGGGAGGCGTGAAGGTGGACTGGTTTGCATATGGAAGGAGGATTTGAGGTAAAGCTGTTCTGGATTGATAAAGATTACATAGTTTTTTCAGTTATCAGTGGGGCACTTTAAAGTTTCCTTAATTGCTGAGTATATGAAGAATGTAACATGGGAAAGGCGGACCCTTGGCAAGTATCTCCAGGGGATAATTGCCTAGAACATGTCTCAACTAATCACGATCTTAATTAACTTTGTATTTTCAGATTATTTTAATGCAGGGTCCTTCACGAGCAGAGCCTCAGACAACTTCCTCAACTTTTGTGAGAGAAATTATGTTTTGTAAGGATTTTAACTTCACGGCTGCTGACACTTGTACTTGCGCACCTTACAACAACTCTTACTGCATGTGGCTCGATCATATTGTAGGAAATAATTCAAAGAATGTCTATGTTAAAATGTCAAAGTTTTATGTGAACTCGCTTGAACGGTTCACTCACCAACATTATCATTATTGTCTTTGTTACTATATAGAAATGTTAGCTAAGTAGTTTGGTAGTAGGAGGTGTGCATTATTTGTAGGGAAATATGTATTAAGTTTATATAGTTCTCGATGACTACTTTATATCAGACCTTTAAAGAAGCCACGTCTGCTCTGTATTGTACAACTCAGCAAAACGCCCACACAGGAGCTACGGCTCAATGAACAAGGGCTTTGAATTATATATGCAATACATTATCCATAATACAAAGAACATCATTAAAAAATATCAATAAAAAAATATATAAAATTCAATCAATAGTGGGGAACATTCACCTGGAGGTTACTACGAATGTATGCAACACCAGGAAAACTGAGAATGTAGACAGATGTTTCCTAAGTAAAAGGAAAAAAATACTTATAGTTACTTCTCAGATATCCTCCAAGATATTATTGGCAATGTTAGTGGCATTACTCGTATGCCCTGCAAGGCAATTAGGTGCTGTACTGTTGATTGCCAAAAAGCTGACAAACTGACACAAATTGAAATTTATAGTTTGATTGTCCGTTATATTTTGTGCTATTCCAGTCATTATACTCAACATGCAGTTAATAGGAAAAAGTTAAAAAATAATAATACTACGATGGAAAAGACGTGTCAGACTTTTTTAATGCTGAATCACGGGAATATAACAAGGAGTAATTGAGATAGAGATTCTGGTGAGAGTGAAAAGATCAATCTGAGTAGGAAAATATTCAAATTTCTTTTGTAAGAAAAATTAAGTAGAAGAAAGATGTTCTTTAATCTAAGAAATCTTTGAAGCAAGAATATGAAAGCATTTTGGAGTGAGGTTAAGCAACAATCTAGCAGAACAAATCGGTGCTGTGTTACTGACGGTGAAAACGATATTGATAAAATCATTGAAACTTTTAGCAACAGATTATCAGATGGTGGTCACAATGATCGTTATTCCTTATACTACAGATAAGAGAAATATTTTAAATAAACTGACAGAGGTATGCAATCAGAAAGAAAAGTTTAGTATTAAACTTCTGAAAAATTAGCAGTACATTAAGACACTGGCGTCCACTTCCCAGGTGTTGAGTCACGCAGCATATGTACTGCTGGTGCCCTGATGTCTTTAATGAATGTTTGTT
This sequence comes from Scylla paramamosain, assembly GCF_035594125.1. NCBI lineage: Eukaryota > Metazoa > Arthropoda > Malacostraca > Decapoda > Portunidae > Scylla > Scylla paramamosain. Next base: position 22,620,017 of record NC_087154.1, read on the forward strand.
TTAGTCATTGTTTTATTCCCATGCAGTTATTGAAAGGTGATACTAACCTTATTTTTAAAGATGCCAAGGAAATTCCACTGACCATGCCAATTACAGACTTGCTATGCTGTTTTTTTTGTTTGCTGAAGCTTTTCAGATGCATTTTCTAGACGTTTTAGGAGAATTTTTATTATTGCTATAGGTAGGTAGACTTTAGTAAAAATATGTGGACATATTATGCATATTTCGTTCTGAGAGAAATTGTAATTCCTTATATTAAAAGAAAATATAAAACATCTGCTGTTTTTTATACATCTTTCTCAAACTTCTGATAGAGTTAACCACTGCCCCCTAGACAACGTGTTATTGAAGAGGAACATTACACCTGATATTGTACTTTGTGTCGTGACTTGTCTGAGGAACGAAAATACGAGAATTACATGAAAAGGAAAGAAAGGGAATTATTATTACCAACATTAACATAACTGTACGGCAAGGCAGAATCTTTTTTCCCCGATTCTTTTTACATTGTACACTGATGTGATGAAAATTGTTTACAGGACGAATGTTGGCTGCCGATTGGGTACTTCAGGATGAATATAATTGCATGTACTGATGACTTTGTTATATGGTATTCTCTGACACACGAAGTAATCTTGAATTCTTACCAAAGACATTCGAAGACAAAATGCAAGCTATAAAGTTCAAAGGCAACTCTTCTAATCAAAATGTATTGTTGTATAAATGTATTCACAGTAAGGCTAAAATTGCAACTAATGAGAGCACTGTCATCCATACTGTGATTTAAAAGGTAAATTAGAAATGTTTTCTTCAAAATCTAAAATCGACTAGATGTAATGCCATTTAAAAGCATTGCCTTATTAAGAACACATATAGCAGAGTTGTTATCAAAAAAAATTTTAAATCTAGTTCGTAATAAAGCCTCCTGGTGTTTCAATAAACTTAAGTTATATTGATGAGCAATATCATGGCTAATCACATAAAATGGACATCCCTTCATCTTCTCTATGGTTTTCATACATGCCATCTCAAACGTCTTGAAAATGTCAGTGGAAAATATGATTTCATCATTCCATAACTTCAGTTCATGATTGGGTGCACAGCATGACATCAACTGCTGTAGCTTTTCAGCATCTGTGCACTGAAATGTTCTGAATTTTTAATGAATTTACCATAAAAATAAAGTGTTTAATGTTAACTTCCACATCTTTTTTTCGTCACAGAAATTATGGGTCACCGGATGTCCCTGGTAATTCTGAACATGCATCAGTTCATACTGTCTGGATGTAATTTTATGAATATTATTAATAGGTTACAAATCCAGGAACCCAATAGAGGATTTCATATGATTGTTTGATGAATACAAAAAGTAAATAAAAAAAAAAAAAGGATGAGAGGGAGGGCGCCGCAACATCGTGGTCATATGGTGCTGAAGGGGGAACGCTTGGTCCACGCGGGTGACGGGAACCTAACCTTCCTGTGACAGGCAAGCCATCAAAGCTGGCACCGCCGACCACGCTTCAAGCCCCGCCACCGCGACAAGGTGATTCCCCATGGCGGGAGATTTCATAATATGAACACTTAGACAAAATTCTATTGCTTTTGATAGTAAATTATGTGATGCAACTGTACAGCTCATTGTATATCACGACATAAAGACTGATAAGTGATTGACTCATTGACTGATTGACAACAACCACACCAATACCGCCAGCACCACCGCCACCACCTTCAACGCTACTACTACTATTACTACTGCTGTTACTACTATTACTACTACCACCACCACCACCATTACTACTACTACTACTACTACTACTACTACTACTACTACTACTACTACTACTACTACTACTACTACTGCTATTACTACTACTACTACTACTACAACCACTACTACTACTACTACTACTATTACTACTACTGCTGCTACTAAGTAGATACTCAAAAAACCAAGGGAATTTGAGGAGATAAAACCCGATGGAGTATAAAGATAGACCATAAGAGAAAACGGCTCGAAATTAGTGAAAGATTAAAAGATTTAACACGGAAATAAGTCAAGTGTTCCCCAATATCAGCACTGCTATCTGCCGGAACAGACTCGCGGCATCACTTGTTGGGTCCAAAGCTGCAAAAAAGATGCGAATCCGGATTTTCTAGGTACGTATTTCCGTTGAGGTTTTCATTAACAACAAACTACTTTTTTTTTTTCTTTTTTTATGGATCGTATATTTTTATCCGTTTTCCACGTGCAAAAAAGTGTAGCGAAACAATTCATGATAGAAATAATAGTGTGTAATGATAATAGCAGTGATTATTTGTGTTATTATTGTTATTATTGTTATTATTATTACTATTTTTATTATTATCATTATTGTTGTTGTTGCTGTTGTTGTTGTTGTTGTTGTTGTTGTTGTTGTTGTTGTTGTTGTTGTTGTTGTTGTTGTTGCTGCTGCTGCTGTTATTATTAGTTGTTGTTGTTGTTGTTGTTGTTGTTATTATTATTATTATTATTATTATTATTATTATTATTATTATTATTATTATTATTTTTACTATTATTATTATCATTATCATTATTAGTATCATTATCATTATTAATATTATTATTATTATTATTATTATTATTATTATTATTATTATTATTATTATTATTATTATTATTATTATTATTAATATCATCATCATCGTCATCATCATCATCATCATCATCATCATCATCATCATCATCATCATCATCATCATCATTATTATTATGATTATTATTATCATAAAGAAGAAGAAGAAGAAGAAGAAGAAGAAGAAGAAGAAGAAGAAAAAAAAAAAAAAAAAAAAGAAGAGGTGAGGAGGAAGAAGGTACTCCTGCCCCAGGACACACCGGCCCTGGTGCCAGTATAATATGACAGATTCCATGAATTTCATCCTTTATTTTAACATTGCTACTCACACATTCTCTACAAGGCACATGCTGTTGTTCCCAAGCTGCTTCTTGCCGCCATGTTGCTGGAGGGGGAAGTGTGTGGGAAGAGACCCTTATTCTATTTCTCTCCTGCTTCACTACATGGTGTTTGCTTCTCGTAATAAACTAAGCACCTTTCTGCTACCCTGCTGCATATAGGGGAAGTAGCAGAGTTTGCACTGCTTAGTGAACACTGGTCACGGAAAATGTGTCGGTAGTTTTGAGGCAAGAGGGGGATTGTCGTACAGAAGAACGTCCACACAACACCGCACAGCCTGGCTCTGTCCCTTCAGTTGTCTTGGTTTGCTAGCGTTTTGTAAAGAAACATGTTTTGAAATCTTACTATTTTTAGGGAAGGGTCATCGACTAATGGGCATCTGCAGGTACTGGTAGTCATTTGGCCAAACAGGACCTTATCCTTGTGGGAACGCAAGACAGACAGACCGAGCTCTCTTAGTAATATAGATAAACAGATAGCCTTGCTACAGACCACCACAGTACCATGCCTGTTAGCTCTCTCTCTCTCTCTCTCTCTCTCTCTCTCTCTCTCTCTCTCTCTCTCTCTCTCTCTCTCTCTCTCTCTCTCTCTCTCTCTCTCTCTCTTTCTCACTCTCTCAACCATTTTCATCCCCTCTGAGGTTGTCACTGCTGTGGCTCAGTAAGGCACAACAAAGAGAAGAACAAGACACACTTCCCAGCACAGTGTTCCCGGAGCCACTTAATGTTTATTATGCGACAAATTATAACGTAATAACTGTGATTCATAACGTGTGAGGAGGAAAAAACGTGCTTTATATCTCTTGTGTCTTCGTGAATCGTGAGTGAAAGGTGTTGCGGCGACTGTCACGTGAGAGGAAACGAGGTGTGGGGGTGATGGGAGGGGTGGGGCGGGTGATTCTCTACCTGGGTGTCATCGTGTCCGGTTGACTGATTGACTGGTTGACTGGTTGGTTGGCGAGGTGTCAGCATGATTACATTGCTGCCCCAAAGCGATACATCCGTCCACACACACGCACGAATGGATAGATATGTCCTGTTGACAGATAGGTAAGTAGTTAGATAGATAGATAGATATGTAGGTTGGTAGTCAGATAAATGAATAAATAGATAGATAGATATAGATAGATAAATAAATAGATAGATAGATAGATAGATAAATAGATAGATAGATGATAGATAGATGGATAGATAGATAGATAGACAGATAAATAGATAGACAGATAGATAGATGGACAGATAGATAGATAGATAGATAGATAGATAGATAGATGGATAAATAGATAGATAGATATTTTATTGACCACAGCAATCTTACATGAATGGATAGATAGGTAAACAGATAGATTGACAGACAGACATATAGATAAATAGATAAATAAATAGATTAATTGATAGATAGATAGATAGATAGATAGATAGATAGATAGAGAGATAGATAGACAGATAGATAGATTACTGACCACAATCTTACACTCTATAATAACTAGAACTTTTAAATTCCATATAACAATCCTTAGTACCAATTACAAACAAATATGTATAGATCTGTAACCCACAATATAACATTCCTTGTCTTGATATCAATACACGCAAATCATTTCAATTTTTAGCAATCTTATCCCCCAAAAAAATACTAGTTGTATGGTTCTAAAATTTCATGAATGAATAATCCTATAGGTAATACCGTGAGAAATATTACCTGAAAACAGATCCACACACACACACACACACACACACACACACACACACACACACACACACACACACACACACACACACACACACACACACACACACACACACACACACACACACACACAAACAAACAAATAAACACACATACACACACACACACTTTTTTTTATGTAGGAGAGACACCGGCCAAGGGTAACAAAAATCCAATAAAAAAAATGCCCACTGAAATGCCAGTCCCATAAAAGGGTCAAAGCGGTAGTCAAAAATTGAAGGATAAGTGTCTTGAAACCTCCCTCTTGAAGGAATTCAAGTTATAGGAAGGTGGAAATACAGAAGCAGGCAGGGAATTCCAAAATTTACCAGAGAAAGGGATGAATGATTGAGAATACTGGTTAACTCTTGCATTAGAGAGGTGGACAGAATAGGGGTGAGAAAAGAAGAAAGTCTTGTGCAGCGAGACCTCGGGAGGAGGGGAGGCATGCAGGTACCAAGATCAAAAGAGCAGTTAGCATGAAAATGGCGGTAGAAGATAGCAAGAGATGCAACACTGCGGCGATGAGGAAGAGGCTGAAGACAGTCAGTTAGAGGAGAGAAGTTGATGAAACGAAAATCTTTTGATTCCACCCTGTCTGAAAGAGCAGTATGAGTGGAACCCCGCCCCCCCCAGACATGTGAAGCATACTCCATACATGGACGGATAAGGCCCTTGTACAGAGGTAGCAGCTGGGGGGATGAGAAAAACTGACGCCAGGTCAGTGGTAGCGTCCTTGCCCGTCACTTAGCAAATCGAGATTATTACTTACCGAGTTGCAGGAGTATCCATTGATGAATTACTGTCTTTAATCCTTTGACTGCCACTTGCTGTACCTTTCCCCAACTACCAAACACTCTGAGACATCTTTACTTGTTCTACAGCCACATCCAACCTTTGAACTGGGAAGAAATTACGAAATGTTTTCTTTTCATCGCTAACTTTCTTGTAGATGCTTATAAAGACTTTATGCATTGCCTCTAGTGCTGCCAATTGTTTCCTGTCGCAGTGAAAGGGTTAAGCGAGAGGATGCATGCAGTGCGTAATGCGTGCAAGGTCTCAGCTTTACCCATACGTCGGCCTATGCATAAGCTCTACGTCGGTCTATGTAAGCTCTTCTAGGCTCTTTCCGAAAAGGGATGACTGATGAACATGAATCCAACAAGTGATCCTACACACACACACACACACACACACACACACACACACACACACACGTTCCACCCAATTTCATCCATCACAATCATCATCAGCAGTAGCAACATTGGCACCATCATCATCACCATCATCATCATCATCATCATCGTCGTCGTCATTTACGAGTCACAATGCAAAGGCTTCTCCTCCCAGCTTTCCTCGCTCACTCCCATCGTGCGTGCGTCGCCCCGCCACCACCACCGCCACCACTACCACCACCACCGCGGGGCTCCTCACGTCACGTCTGCAATGGTTTCAGTCCCCCTCCCCTGGTTGTCCTTTTTTTCAGCCCTGATTGTTCGTGCATGAGCGGATCTATACTTCATTTCAGCTCTCTAATTCATTTCTTCCTTTTCTTCTTTTTCCTTCCTTGCCTGATTTTTTTCTCTCTATTTTTCTCTATTTCTTTTTTTATTGCCTCTTCCTCCCCCTTCTTGTTGTCAGTAGCAGTCAGGATACATTTACTTTTATTTCCCGGATTCATAACGCTCTCTTCTCGTGTTTCTGTTTTCTTTGTTCGCTTTGTTGTAATTGTGCTGGAAACGTTTCTTCAATCTATCAGGGTTCTTATCAGTGACTTGAGGAGAGGTTGATATGATAACATGTATTGATTATCTTATTCAGGGGAAATTTAACTACAGCATTAACTGACAGACAAAAACATTTCGTCCTTCCACGTGGTTATTTTGTTACGAACTGGTTTTGGAGTTCCCTCCCTCCCTCCTTCCCTCTCTCTCTCTCTCTGTCTCTCTTTCTCTCTCTCTCTCTCTCTCTCTAGGCAGCTGCATTTTTAAAGCACTTGTGTTTCATCTAAGTCTGTATTTGCCATAATTATCGTCCATTAGTTCATTATCTTTCGTGAAAAATAATATATACATATCTGCTTCGTCTTATTCAGCATTTTCAGCCAGCTGGTTTCTTTCAAGAAATTTGTACCAATGAACGTCAAGGACTAAATTGGATTTATTGGCCTTTCTCTATTTAAGTTTTTTTTTTTTTTCGAAAATGTTCTGATGTTATAATCTCTACTGTATGAGTATCAACGTAAATTTGACCAAACACATTACAAAATTATTTTTTTTTTGACTGCAGTAAATTTTAAATTCTGTTTTGTAAGAAAGATTGTAAAGATAATGATAATAATAATTTCTTTCCGTCTATGATTTGTTTCATAAGTTAATGATATTGAATTTGTTCGCTATCAATAAAATAACAAGTTTCAAAATGTTTTGTACAACTGTGAAATTCTATTTTTGATTCTTGGTGTTCATTAGCCGTTCCTGTTCGCTCTCTGTCTCGACGCGGCTCGTTTCTTATTGCCGTGCCCCTGACTTCCTGCGTTATCAAAATGAACATCTTAAGGCTTATACATTCCCCAGCACCAGTACCGTCATGTTACTTACTTGGAGTATTGCTCAGAATTCCGTTGCTGCTTTGACACTGCAATTCGTAATGCTCGTCACAGTGCCCCCTCCATCTGTCAAAGCAAACACTTGATTTCAGAGAGGGGAGAGATGCCTTTCATCTGTCCAATGCTATTTATTTATTTATTTATTTACGTCTTATTTTTTCTTACACTCAATATGAATTTCGCTTCTTGTCTTCTATTGAGACTCATAATTATACCAGGCAGTCTTTCGTCTTACCCACTTATTGGATACTAGTTCAGTGACTATACTTAAGGTCTGGAATGTGTGTGTGTGTGTGTATGTGTGTGTGTGTGTGTGTGTGTGTGTGTGTGTGTGTGTGTGTGTGTGTGTGTGTGTGTGTGTGTGTGTGTGTGTGTGTGTGTGTGTGTGTGTGTGTGTGTGTGTGTGTGTGTGTGTGTGTGTGTGTGTGTGTGTGTTACTTTTTCATTTTTTACGCATTTCGTTCTGTAGGACTCCTTAATTCCCCGTTTCACACACACACACACACACACACACACACACACACACAGACACTAATAAACAAAAAATTCGTTATCAGTGTTATCCTCCTCCTCCAGTTCCTACTCCTCTTCTTTTCCTCCCATTTTCCAGACACCTTCCCTAGCTGTCCGTCTGTCTGCACGCCAGCCACCCAGCCAGCCAGGCAGTACAAGCAGAGCGAAGTGTCTGCCGCGAGAGGGATCACCGCGCTTATTACAGGCAACACCCACTTAGCGAGGCAGTATTTTCGCCTAGAACTCTAATCCGTGAAAATTAAATCTGGTAATTCACGACGCAGGGGTTCAGTTCAGTGTTGCCGTTGAGTTGTGGTGGCCGCGGCTCCTTGGCATGTACTAATTGTGTTGGCCCGGTAATGGTGATGATAATGATGATGATGGTGATGATGATAATGGGGGGTAGGGTCGATAATGCTTAATGTAGGGGATTCTTACATTAGGGAAAGACTGAGGAAGAGTATAAGCTGATTTTCTTTTCTTTTTTTTCGGTAAGAGAAGCTTTGGTGAAGGGTGACAATTCTGAAAAAAAATAAATAAATAAAAAAATTAAATAATAATAATAATAATAATAATAATAATAATAATAATAATAATAATAATAACCTTAAGATGCCAGTTCCAAAAGAGTGGTCAAAAAATAATGATCTAGATTTATGAGGAAAAGTGTCCTGAAACTTCTCTCTTTAATGTATGTGTGTGTGTGTGTGTGTGTGTGTGTGTGTGTGTGTGTGGTATTTTTTAAACGCTTCACGCTCTCACACAGATGATTAGTCAGGTTCTTGTAATCTTTCTTTCATTGGTTGGGAATCTTTGTTGAAATGCCATTGGAATCATAAGAACACCCGTGAAAACCCAGTGATTTAAAAATGAAGCCTTTTGAATCTACTGGAAATAAGACGTCAGTTAGGTTGAAGGTACGAACCACCGTGCGTGTGAAATAAGGAGTGGTCTACAGAAAGTGCACAAAGCCACTTGAGGGAGGAAAGAAGTAACTGTCTTATTTTATGATGCAGGAGTACGTAACTGTTGCCATTCTGTACTAACCGCCATTCTTAAACATCTATCACTTGACAACCTTCTATCTGATCGCCAGTATGGATTCCATCAAGGCCGCTCTACTGGTGATTTTCTGGCTTTCCTTACCGAGTCTTGGTCATCCTCTTTTAGAGATTTTGGTGAAACTTTTGTTGTTCCCTTAGACATATCAAAAGCTTTTGATAGAGTCTGGCACAAAGCTTTGATTTCCAAACTACCCTCCTACGGCTTCTATCCTTCTCTCTGTAACTTCATCTCAAGTCTGTCATGTCATCCACTCTCTTCCTATTATTCATCAATGATCTTCTAAACCAAACTTTTTGTCCTATCCACTCCTACGCTGATGATACCATGCTTCACTTTCCCACGTCTTTTCGTAGACGTCCAACCCTTCAGGAAGTAAACAGTTCACGCAGGGGAGCCACAGAACGACTTCTGATCTCTCTAAAATTTCTGATTAGGGCAGAACAAACTTAGTATTGTTCAGTGCCTCAAAAACTTAATTCCTTCACCTATCAACTTGACACAACTTTTCAGACAACTATCCTCTCTTCTTCAATGACAGTCAACTGTCACCCTCTTCTACACAGAACATCCTCGGTCAGTCCTATACTTATAATTCAACTGGAAACTTCACATCTTATCTATGGCTAAAACAGCTTCTAT
>NC_087154.1:22634526-22654526 GCF_035594125.1 Scylla paramamosain
GGCAACCTGTCGCGCTTTTTTTCGCAGCGTTACCCGGACACGAGTACTGGCTGCCTAGAAACAAGGCAGCAGTGATTGAAATGGCTAAAATGGCTAATAACTGGTCCAAACAGGATACATGCTCATAAATGACGTTTAGCCATACGACATATTTCGACGCACTAGCTAACATCTGGTGTACCATCACACCTGCTTTACAAAATATAGTGATTTTTTTTTTACTTTCTTCAGATGTTCGTGCCAGGAAATATTGAAATACTGTTCGTAAAAGACTCAGTTACACGAAAATATGTTAAATGAACGAAGAACGTAATTACTGAGTGGGAGTATAGTAGCTGGACGGCCAAGGTCGACTGAACTACACTTGGACAACGGTGGTGGTTACACTTAGCTCCACTGACAAGGTGCGAGCGCTGAGTGTCCTGCCAAGGGTTCCATCCCTGCTTCTCACTATTATGACTTCATCCTTTTCATCGATTTTATGTTTGATTATAGATTTAATTTGTTTTATTTGATTTTACTTTGATCTTTAAAATTTCGTCTAAGTATCATCCATGTAATTCTCTCATTTTTTTTTTTTTTTTTTTGTAGGTCTCCCTTTTTCCATCCGCCTCACCACCCACGAAGAGCACACGGCCAGCCAGAGCCCCAGGTATCCCCACTCAGGATTCGACGTCACAACAAACTCGGCGCTGACAGCAAATGTTACACTCACGGAATAAAAGCCAGGTGTAAGGGATCCCGCTTTCACTACACGCACTGAAAGGGCTTGAATTCTTTCCTCCACGGCACTGTGCCACAAGGAACCTTCGGAGAGCAAGAGTAAAGGCACAGTAGAATATTTTTCTGTTTTTTTTTTTTTTTTCAAGTATAAAGATGATTGACACAAGAGCACAAAAAAAAAAAGATCATGTATTAGTTTTCCTTAACTCTATTATTTATTCTATCAATATGAGTCATATTTTGTCAAGAATCTTCAGGAAAGAAAAAAGCAGAATTGTTTTAAATTGCTCTGTAAGAGTACTAGACGAGAACGGTCTCAGGAATGAATATGTGCAAATAAAATATTACATGAATATGTAAATACGTAAAATATAATACAGTACATTAATTATGCATCAGTATTCTGAGTGACAATCTTCAGATAGGAGTCGGTATTTAAGTAAGAAAATATTGAAAAGGTAAATTATAAGATGGCGGAGCGAGGTAAGCGGCTCGGCGATGAGCGAGAACACGCGATGAAGGATGAAGGAAAGCAGGACGACATACACACACACACACACACACACACACACACACAGAAGGGGTGAACACCAAGGCTCAGTCTCCAGGGGCTACAGAAGGGACTGTCGCGGTGCAGCTCCTCACAGAAGCCAAGCTAAGGCGAAGGACGAGAAAGTTGTGCAATGTTAGGTGACTTTTTTTCCGAAACATCATTAATTTCTATCGTAATCTGTTACTCTTAATGGTCCGTGTAGTGAAGAATGCTTATTTTGATCTAGTTTATACATATTGTTTTGTAATAACTATAATAAGTGACTTGCTTGATATAGTATGTATGTCTGCATGTTCGAAGGATCGTATTAACTGTCTTTAAGTTATCATAAGTATGTAATAACCGGAAGAGGATGAGGTGGAGAGTGGTAAGGAAAGGAGGAGGACCACTACCACCACCACCACCGCCGCTACCAGTGTCACCAACACGGCGCGTCGCCCTCTCCTCGCCGCCCCTCACCGCCCTTCGTGACTGCCGGTAATCGTCTGCCTCGACACACAGTCCAATGTTCCCTCAATCACGAATGCAATTTTTTGTGGCTGTAATTATACACGGGCGCAATAAGCGTATTTTAAGAACACGGGAGAACGAGGAGGGGGGGAGGAGTAAGGGTGGTGAGGGCAAGACCCGTCGCATTCAGGTCGCAGGGGCCCCTCGGAGGAAATGTTAAGGAGAAAAATATATTCCAGATGAGGATTATATTAAAGGAACTTTAAAATTGGGATCATCACCTGTGAGTCCCGCAATGGCAGATGATTAGTGAAGGACGCACTGCTCGAGTCCCAAGCCACAATGGCGCACATTTACTTTCTCAAGACTGCAAGGAAAATGTTGAAAATATATATATCCCCTCTGACTCATGCCCCGCTCACCAAAATAAACAGAGCTCCGACAGACCACTACACCTCCTGTCTCCGCGCCGCGACAACCTGGGAACTTCATTCATATGAAAAAAATAAAATAAAATAAATAAATAAAAAAAAATGATAAATATATATATATATATATATATATATATATATATATATATATATATATATATATATATATATATATATATATATATATATATATATATATATATATATATATATATATATATATATATATATATATATATATATATATATATATATATATATATATATATATATATATATATATATATATATATATATATATATTTTTTTTTTTTTTTTTTTTTTTTTTTTTTTTACTTATTTACGTAAGAGAGGGTGTGTGTGTGTGTGTGTGTGTGTGTGTGTGTGTGTGTGTGTGTGTGTGTAACTCTCCGCGTGCAGGCCTGAGCGCCGTGGCGCAGGGCGGGCGCAGGGCGCAGAACAGGCCGCTGTGCAGGCTGAGCCGCGTGCAGCGCCAGCCACTCAGTATCGGATTTTATGGTCACAAAAATGTCTTTTGAAGGTCCGTAGCGAACAGTCGCCGCGATGGCTCTCTTGTCTCCCCCGGCACTTACCAGGCAGGGATATTGCTTACAAGACAAAAATTACGTGTGTGTCGAATGGCTGGTAGCGGCAGCCCACCGTGACGTGGGTGTGCTGGTGCTGGTGGTGATGGTGGTGGTGGTGATGGTGGTGGTGGTAGTGGTGGTGGTGGTGGTGGTGGTGGTGGTGGTAGTGGTGGTGATGGTGGTGGTGATGGTGGTGGTGGTGGTGCTGGTGGTAGTGGGGTATATCAGGACAGACGCATGCATTCACTACAACAATGTTCTGAAAAAAAAAAAAAGTGTAATAGAAACAAGGTGTCTTTGTCCTATCAGAGAGAGAGAGAGAGAGAGAGAGAGAGAGAGAGAGGCGAAGATACCCAAGTTTTGCTCTACTTGTCGTCGGCGAGCCCGCCCCGCCCCGCCCCGCCCCTCCCCGCCCCGCCCCGCCCCGCCCTGCAGCCGGCGGGGCCTGGTCGGGGCGGCGCCTGGGCTCAATTATTTCCCACTTGAATCGATACAAGACAAGAAATTATGGGTTGAGAATAATGGGAATTTCAACACCTTTCCTCTTTGTGGCCTCGTCTGTAGAACACCAGTCACCCGACATGAAGGAATCTCTCTCTCTCTCTCTCTCTCTCTCTCTCTCTCTCTCTCTCTCTCTCTCTCTCTCTCTGAGTATTATTTTTATTTTATCTACCTCTCTATCTATGTATTTATCTACCTCTCTATCTTTGTATTTATCTACCTCTCTATCTATATATTTGTCAATCACTCTTCCTGTCTATCTGTCTATCTACCTATCTATCTATCTATCTACCTATTTATCTATCTATCTACAGCCCATCTCTCCTTCCCTTAATCTACTATTCATTTCATTTACACAGCCAAGCGTCTTATCGCCTTCCTGTTTGCTTAGTGAATTTGCTCTTTTTGTCCGTGCCTTGAGAATCACGATGATGAGCAGAGCGGCTTATTTATTTAAACAACAAACTTGGAACCTCTGACCGCACGTACCACCATTCGCGGAAATTAAAGCGGCATTGCAAACCACACGAGAGAGAAGCCCAGAGAGAGAGAGAGAGAGAGAGAGACTTAGCACTGAGCACCAAAAAATGTAGAAATGTGTGTAAAGGCGTCTGTTATTTGTAGAACGTAGTGTTTTGTATCAATCGTGTTTTGGAGGCAACGATGAAGGGAGGGAAATAAAAAAAAAAGAAGTTCCAGTCTTTACATTCATAAAAAAAAAAAGTGTACGTTTTTCTTTTTTTTCATTTTTCATTGTTGCATCTTACTTGTAATTTTGTCTGTTGTCTGTTTATTTCTCTGATTGACTTTATCTCTCTCTCTCTCTCTCTCTCTCTCTCTCTCTCTCTCTCTCTCTCTCTCTCTCTCTCTCTCTCTCTCTCTCTCTCTCTCTATCTATCTATCTATCTATCTATCTATCTATCTATTTATCTCATTGCTATTATTATTATTACTATTATTATTATTATTATTATTATTATTATTATTATTATTATTATCATTATTATTATTATTATTATTATTGTTATTACTACTACTACTACTACTACTATTACTACTACTACTACTACTACTACTACTATTACTACTACTACCACTGCTACTATTTAGATCATCATCATCATTATCATCATCATCATTCTATTATTCCTTGTCTTCCTCTTCATTTCTTTCTTTTTTTCCTTTTATAAGAGTGAAGTGTTATTAGCGTTCGTCTGCGGTCAGTCTGCCTGTCTGTCTGGTATCTACCCTTGAGATCCATCTTTTAACCTCTGTGGTATCTCTTACTCTCACGTCGCATTTATTGTTTTGTTTTGTTTTGTTTTGTTTCCCGCCCCCCAATCGTCTGCAGCTTATTTCTTCTTTTCACCGGTGAGTCAACAGTGAGATATGTTTTTCGGTATCTTATGAGCTTCTTTTTATTCTACCCGTGTTTCCATGAGAGAATTTTAGCACCCTTGCGTCTCTGTGGTCTGTGCTTTAGCTTTGCCACTCTGTGCTGTATCTCCTGCAGTGTTCTCTGAGCGACTAGGAAGATGTAAAGAAAGGAGGAAAGAAAGATGGAAAGAAATAAAAAGAAAGGTTGAAGAGGAAGATACGGCTAATACATATGAAGTGAAGACAGATGGTGAGAGAAATAACAAAGCAAAGATGATAGAGCTGAAGTGGTGAAAAGAAGAGATAAAAGATGGAAAAGAGGGAATATCAAAAACAGGTTAAAAGCAGAGAATGAGATAAGGAACAAAGAAAGGAAAATAAAGATGGCTGAGAGGATGGAATACAGTAAATAGGTAATAGCAAATGATTAGATACGGAAAAGAGAAACGAAGATAAAGATGAAATAGAGAAAACAAGGGACAGGATGGAGGAGTGGAGGAAAGGGGTGCCTCTTATTAATGTATGGTGCATTAACTCTATTTCCGCGTGGTGTAAGTTATTTTTATATTATTCCTAGTTTAAATTTTCCTCTTTCTTGCCAATAATAGAAGTCAACGGGGTTTGCTTAATTACTTCTTTATTACATCTAGTCTAACCTCGCTCTTTCTTGCCGGTGTTAGAATTCTACGTGGTAAAAAATTGCTTCTCCATTAACGGTATTCTAATTTTTTCTCTCTCTCTCTCTCTCTTTTTTTTTTATTTGGTGTGTTAATTCCACGTGGTAAAAGTTGTTTCTCTATTATTTTTCGTCTAATTTTGCTTTCTCTCTCTCTCTCTCTCTCTCTCTCTCTCTCTCTCTCTCTCTCTCTCTCTTGGTGGCTTAGTGTCGTCGACCACGGCCCATCAGTGATCTGTCCTGTGCTGCCTGTGTGACCGCCACTCCTCGTCATTTTGTTTTGTTTTGTATCTCATCGTTCTTTTCACGGTCATCACAGTGTCTCTCAACAGTAATCTCTCAGCTGTGTTTTGTGTCCTTCAGCTCCCCCCCCCCCGCTCCCACCAGAAGTCCCCTACACCTCTTTCTTCTTTTTTTTTTTTTTTCTTTTGTAATTCATGTATCTTAAGTTTACCTGCTCTTCTCCGTCTCTGGTGCTGCGTGTCATGCAACTCTGTCATGTCCTTTGAGAGTAGCTCCATTCTTTTTACTTTCCTCGTCTTCCCTTTGGCTCAGTGTGTGTGTCCGGTAACCTTTTTTCCCCTGTTCTAATTCATTTAGTGTCTTTAGTCTGCCTACTCTCCTCTGTCATCGGCGCTGCGTATCATGTTAATTCCTCTCCCGGTTTTCTATACTTCCTTCCTGTGTTTCCTGTGCCTCTACACGTCCAACAGAAACTCCAATGCGTCCTCTCCAGCTAATTTTTGCTTCCTTTACATCCTGCACTACCAATTCCTGTGTGGATCCTTTAGTTCCTTCGGTATTCCTGTGCTCGTCCAAGCAAGTCCCCTCTGGTTCTATTCAAGTTCTATCCCTCCTTTCTTGATTTCTGAAAAGGTTAGCATGCAATTTCTGTCTGATTTAGTTTTCGTTGCGTCACGTTCTCCCTGCGTGTCCTGCCGTGGTCCTGTAACCATTCATGACCTTTATGTTATGGCCTCAGTTTCCCTCGGGGTCAGTGTATATTCAAACTCCATTATGTCCTTGATTTTTGTGAGAGGTCATACCCTATGCAGTTTCTGTGCTGTTTAGTTTTCCGTGCGTTCCTTTATTCCTGCGTGCGTCCCCGTGGTTCTGTAGCCCATTTCTAGCTTTTATACTCGTCTTAATTCTTGGGAGAGCTGATTATCCTCTGCAATTTCTGTCCTGTTTATCCTCGTGTTGCCTCATCCCTGCGTGTCCCCCGTGGTCTTGTAACCCATTTATGACCCTCATGATTCCCTTGGTTTCTTTTGTGCCTTGTGTAAAGAGGAGTTCTCAGTATTTCTTTGTGTTGCCGTGTTTTGCCGCACACCCCGTGGCAGCGTCAGGTGTCCGCGTCGCCCCTGTGGGTCCAGGAGTGACCGCAGGTCCGCCCTGACGTCGCCACACCCACTGCATTCAATAAAGATCCCTGAGATATGTCCCCAGAAATTCCTCAGCTTGAATTACGATGTTCCAAGAGATTCTCCAAACTCTCTTCCCGTCCCCTCCTTCTCCGTCTCTTTGGCCATCCCTCCGATCAGTGGCCTTTATCCTCTCTCCTTCTCTTTACTCTCCTCTTTATTCCCATTTTCTTATACCCAGTTTCCTCTCCTTACCCATGTGATCCTCCATTTTCCTTTTATTGCCAGCCTCATCTTAGCTCCCCGAACCTAATGTTTATCCGAGTCCACTGCCTCCACTTATTTTTTTTTTTTCTCCCTCTCTCTCGTCTGAGTCTCGTATTCCTTTTCCACCGTTTCTATTCTCCCTTCTTCATCTTGGTCCCTCCTTCCCTCCTATCCTTCCTCCCTCCCTCCGCCTGTCTGCCTGCCTCCCTGCCTGCTCTCCTCCCCCCTCCCTGCAGGTCTGCGGGCCGGACACACTGTAGCCAATCATAGCGACATCACGAAATGATAGCTTGTGCCCCGAGTTCTTGCCAGCCGTGTCATTACGTGGAGAGAGACTCATAACTTCTCCGCCCTGCACCCAGCATCCCCCCACACCACCACCACCACCACCACCATCACCCAACCTGTCTGTCCCATTCTGTCCCACTGTGTCGGTTTGTCCCACTGTGTCTGTCTCGCCCACGTGCATGTACACTTGGCTGGTTTGTCCCGCTTCTCTCCTCACTCCTGCCCGTTTAGTCCTTGTCCATTTCTGTCCAGGCACCCTCAGTCTTCTCCTTCGGGACTAATGGTGTACTACAGAGCGTCTCTTTGTTTCTTTCTCCCTGCCCTTGCAAAGTACTCTGTCTGTCCCTCCGCCCATTACCCCGCCTCCTCCTCCTCCACCTCCTCCTCCTCCTCCTCCTCCTCTTCCTCCTCCTCTTCCTCCTCCTCCTCCTCCTCCTTGACTCACTACATGCACTGCACATCCTCCCTACAGTGACCAATTCCTACTTCCTCGCCCACACAGTGTCATGCGAACACTCATAACCTGCAGTGTTTACTTTGGCCAGGTCACTGTACAGTATTACGTGATACGCGGAGTGACACGGAGTACGTTAACACACACACACACACACACACACACACACACACATACATACGCTGTCAACAATGTGATTTTATTGAACGATAGTTAATATTTACGTACCGTGCGTCGTGCCTGATCGTGTAGGGTGTATCTACAAAATGGTGACTGTGTTTGGTAGACCCTGAATTAGGCGGACATTTGGCTGCAGACGGAGAGCCACTCAGACAGGCTGGCAATCAGACAGCGAACCAGACAGCTATAGCTACAAACAAGTATTTCTAGCAATCTATTTTAAAGGAAACACTGAACACGCCCTTTCTCTCTCTCTCTCTCTCTCTCTCTCTCTCTCTCTCTCTCTCTCTCTCTCTCTCTCTCTCTCTCTCTCTCTCTCTCTCTCTCTCTCTCTACTGGTTGCTTTTAACATTTCAAGCCAAACACTTATCAGTCACCAGCGATCATATTCTGAAGCTCCTCTGGCTGCACCTCCACTACTTGCAATAGGCTCTATTTGCAGTTACACGGATTTTTAGAAGTGTTTTTACATTCCTAGCGAGAGACTAACAAGATTTCTACATTATTGACAGGAAAAACACTCTTGAGAACCCGTCACCTCACCTCTATGGCCTCTGAAAATAGTCGTGGTGGGAGAGCAAAGGGTTTCTGAATACGGGTCGGGGTCCTCGCATTGTGTCGCCAGTAAACACCAACATGCACTCAGTCGTCCGCCGCCAGTACCATCTGTCCCCTAAATTCCCAGCATCTGCTTGCCCCACACAAGTGCCGGCTGAAGGATGATGAAGCAGACTTGTAAGGTGATGAGAAGGATGCATCTGTCGAGTGACGAAGATGACGCGCAGTATTGTCTTTGGCGATTGACTGTGACGGAGAATGACGAAGCGATGGATGGAGACAAACAGCGGTGGGATGATGGAACACACACACACACACACACACACACAACGACAAGCTACGTATGACAGTAACAAAGTGGTTATAATGTAAGCAGCCTGCAACAGCAATAACAGCGGCAGTGACGGTACAAAGACAGGCGGTGGGATGCAGTAATGATGACCAGCGAGCAGTGAGCGACATACTCGTAGCATTACAGTAACAGTCCGCTGTGAAGAGTTTTTAATAGTAATGGCACTACCAATCTTTTTTTTTTTTTTCTTCTTCTTCTTTTCTTCTTTTTTGGTGTGAGCAGAGACGGCGCGCAAAGAAAAGTGACTGACGGCAGCGTGTGGGTGCAGTCGTGTGTGTTCGTGTCCAGCAAAACGAGACCATTACAGCAAACAGGAAAAAAAAAAAAAAAAAAAGCCATTATCCAGAACGGTGAAATGCAAGTGTATCAGTCTTCCTGAACTTAATAGCACCCGCAGGCGTGTCATTACGGCACGAATAACGAAAGAAAATAATATCTGTCAATGTTTTATTAACGAGTGTCATTTATAAGCTTATCAGAGATCTCAGCGGTAAAATTTTACGATGTTAAAAAGTCTCTCTCTCTCTCTCTCTCTCTCTCTCTCTCTCTCTCTCTCTCTCTCTCTCTCTCTCTCTCTCTCTCTCTCTCTCTCTCTCTCTCTCTCTCTCTCTCTCTCTCTCAGTCAAAAAGAATCCCAATTATCTGAATCAGCTTGTCATTATATTCTTAAAGACACCCACCAGTATTGAAAATACTATAAATTATTCATCTTCCATTAGCCAAATAAAAGAAAAACTAATAGTCCAAATTAGCATCATTAGCCAAGCCCCGCACTTCCTCTCCCTCACCCATCGCACAAATTCTTAAGAAATGAGTAGGGTTTCCAAGAAATTTTATCTACTCTTTTTATTCAGCTGACTCGCCCGCCTTTACCTCCTGGTTGCAGCATTGCCGCGCCAGCTCTGCATTATTCACTCAATCCATACCTCCGCCCTCCCGAGCTCCTCCCGCCCCCTCACGCGGCAGCTGGGAGTGTAATGGAGTGACGATACGCCCTTCCCTCGCCGATTGATGAACCGTCACCAGGAAAATATAGTGATAATGCCCGATTGCTACCTACGGTGGCGGCTGCGGTGGCGGCGGGGGCGGCGGCAGCGGACGTGACGGGAGAGGCCATCGCGTGACGGGCGGCAGCGACGGCGGCGAGGCAGGAAGCTGAGTATTCAGTGATAATTACTGCCTTCAAGACGTTCAGCCCTTAGTTGCACGTTTGCTTTGACAGCTGGGAGGAGCGCAGCCTGTCTTATTATCTTGAGCAGCCCTCAAGCAATGTGTATATGTATGGCGAATATAACTAAATCATGTGCTTTGTTTTACTTTCAATGGACTTGTCAGACAGTTGAAGACAATAAATATAATAACACAAATAACTCATCAGTTATGATGTCTATAATATGACTTCCGACTTCCTCTTCGTTCATGCTTCTGTGGACAACTGTACGAGCAGAAATATTTTTATTATTGCTATCAGTGTGTGTGGCATGCGTACATGTAACGTAATACGATAGTGAAATCAGCAGTGATGCATCCTCTGCACATCTATTGTATTAGCCGTACTGTCAGAATCACGATAAAATCTGAAGCATGTCCATCGCAAAAACTAAACGGTGAACGGAAGAAGACAGCTGATGCCCGTGAATCGCTCCGTCCAGGCTGTTGCCTCCGTTTCCTCAGTACCGCGTTGTCCTCTGTTCGCACGCTTTGGCTTCCTCCCACACTTCTCGCCGGCGATATGGTTCATACGAGTGCGTCAAGCATCCCTGCAAGTGAAAGTGTGTTGCTGTGAGGATAAACTGCATCGCAAGTAAGTCACAAGGTTATTCTGTCATCAGAGAGCTGGCTGAGCCGCTGCCGCCACTCACACCTTGACAGGTTCCGCCGCCCCGGCGCAACTATCATGTCGCGTCGGCCGGATCATGTTCACTGGAATGTGTCAGTGATGGGTTAAGGAGGTACCATCACTCGGCACATTACAGTATTGTGAGTGATACACAATAGTAAGAATACATTGCGCTGGTTCATCATTTCTGTCCCTGCGATACCTCCCCGATATGTGTACATGTTAGCTGGTGCTTGAGCCCCTGCTGTTCAATAGCACTGCTAATGAAGAAATATGAACAAATGATGTTCATCAGATATTTTTCTTTATTCTTTCCAAGAAGGATGTTGTGTGTCAATACACACGTATTGACAAAATGCTACTTTAAACTGAAAACATATTTCTCGCAGGAATTCTCAATAGCAACATTACAAGTGACAAAAACAGAATACGCATCACAGTGCCTTCAGTGTGTATGTTCGCAGCATCGTGTTGCTTTATACATTGACTGTTATACATTTATCTATTTTTTTTTTTTAATAAGAGACATTCTCTCTCAGTCACACTCGTCAGCAAGTGGGCGGTCGCTGGGCACTAAATGATTCACGGAACTTTTGTTTCATATTCCGTTTTAAATTTTGCTTTAATTATATCTATTCTGTTATATTTTTTTGCTTAATGAAGAAGAATCACAGAGTGAGGAAAGCCTGCGAGACTGACATTTGTGTGAAGTATTTCCTGCCATGAACAAGTGCTGCAGGAAGGTGCGTGCCTCACCCGGCAGGAGCGTCACGAGGTTGGCACACCAACACTAATATTCATTCCTTATATTGATGCACTGCTTCTGCAATCACAAGTTTTTGGAGCCATAAAGGTGAATGATGTTTTATTAAGTATCCCGGGGAAGCTTGTGAAGCAAATAGCGGCCTAATCATACTTTTTTATTTAGTAATTAAAGGAGATAATTTGCAACAGTATTGTGTCAGTGACAAACTCTCATAAATAAATGTCTCATACAGGCAGACATATTTTCTGTTGCAGTCGAATTTTGTGTTTAATTACAAAACTGCATTTTAATTATCGTCATTTATTATTAAAGTATATTCAGGGAGTCAGACTTTGTGCCCAACAACTGCAGGTTCCTCAAGATGTGGTCTTCGTCACACAGCAGTGAGGTCAAGTTTCCAGCACCGAGTGTGACAAGCAGTGGAAGCATGACCAACCTCCACACGTCCCCTTTTGATCCAGTTTTTCGGTACATCCTTTCGGTACACATTTTTTTTCTTTTTTTCTTTCATTTTACTTATTTCATTTTTTTCCCTGTTTGGAGCTGAGTGCCTCCATAGTACAGACATTATTTTGGTCCCTTTCTTTTGATGCAGTGGTTGGCGCGGGGACACGTGCTTATTTTGTGACTTCTTGGAGGCTCATGTCACCTCCCGGTGCAGGTGCCAGTGAAGGGCACGGTACCTGGTTAAGTCATCACTACGCCAGACGCAAATATCGGCGACACCGGCAAGACTTCGTTCACGATGTGCCGGCCACCGGCCGCCGCCGCTTTCTTACGAGAACATTTTATTTTCCCTTCGGAGAGACAGGAGCGCTAATCATTTCCATGAAAAAGCGACTGTACTGCACATAGCGTGATTTTCTTTATTAATTTCTCTCTTCCTTTTTTTTTACCAAGATTATGAAAGTACCACAGAAGAACGTGTTGCTGTTACCTATAATAGAAACATTTAAGATTTTGTGTTGTGAATAAAAAAAAAAAAACATTTAGTAAGATATTTAAACCTCCTTTCCTCCAGCTCTTGATGTGCTGTAAATGACCAACTTTTCTCAGCATTAGTTTTATTTTATTATTCGTTCAGTGTATTTTTCACATGTGCCTTAATGTTACTATACCGAAGCAGCCGTGTGTTAGCAATGCACGTATTAGCACGCCTACTGTTGCTCCTGTTTCATATTGTTACTGCTGTCCTTCCATACCGCCTACTGCTTTTTAGGTTTTTTAGACTTTTCATTTCATTTTTTGTATTTTATTTATTTATACATTCATTGCATTTATTTATTTGAATCTATTTAGTTTCATATATTTAAATCATTCATTTCTTCTAACATTGCGGTGTCCTTCCTTTATGGCTTGGTGCTGAACTCTCTCCGTCAGCAGAGTCACCGCATGCCACCCGCCACCTGCTTCCCCGTCACTGGCCTTTATGAGTCGTCGTAGATTAGAGAAAGAAAATACATTTCCCTTTTAGATTTTGCTTCGCTCATTACTACTCAAGACACTGTTAAAGATAAGGATTACAAGATGATCGAGTACACAGACAGTGAAGACGGCAAGTAATCGTCTGGTATAATTGTTATTAGTTGTTACTAATATTCCAGTTTTTAGAACATAAGTATAATTCCTTCATATAAAAGTAGTAGTAGTAGTAGTAGTAGTAGTAGTAGTAGTAGTAGTAGTAGTAGTAGCAGCAGCAGCAGCAGCAGCAGAAGCAGCAGCAGCAGCAGCAGCAGCAGCAGCAGCAGTAGCAGCAGCAGCAGCAGTAGTAGTAGTAGTAGTAGTAGTAGTAGTAGTAGTAGTAGCAGTTGCAGCAGCAGCAGCAGCAGCAGCAGTAGTAGTAGAAGCAAGAGCAGCAGCAGCAACAACAATAGGATCACATTTTTTCACTCTCAAATAACTGAACTTTAAATTTTAAAACCTAAGTTAATTTAAGGCATCTGTGCTTTAATCTAATACAACTGAACTTCAATTTGAGATATTCAAAACGTCTGAACTTTAGTTTCAAAACATCTGAAGTTCAATTTAAAACAACTGAAGTAAAATGTAAAATAACGGGTTTAGTTTGAAAAAAAAAAACTCAAGGTTAATTTTAAAGTTTTAAGACAAAGAAATGACATTGATGGCGGATTGAAACAAAAAACTATGCTTATATTACAGTGACATTTATGAAGTAAAATATTTATGAACTTAAGAATAATTATCTATTATATACAGTTTAGATAAAGCTTTATAACCAAACAGACTTGAAGATTAATGGGTATCTCTTTCATGGTCATGTATATATTCAAAAAGAAAAAAAGAAAACAGTGAGTGATATAAGAATAACAATTAGAATATTCAACATACATAAAACATTTTCCTTTGGATACAATATTATGTAAATTATACATTCCAATTGTTATTCTTTGCTTTCTTTTCTTTTAATGACCTTGAAAGGAATTTTCACGTTTATTTGAATATCATGTTATATATATATATATATATATATATATATATATATATATATATATATATATATATATATATATATATATATATATATATATATATATATATATATATATATATATATATATATATATATATATATATATATATATATATATATATATATTAAGAGTGTAATATAAGCATAGCTTTGTTGCTTCAAACCACTATCAATTAATTATATATAAAGGTTTGTTTGTTTTAAAACGATCATATTATTCCCATGTTATTAAACCGGCTATTTTAAATTTAACTTCAGTTGCCTTAGAAAAGCAGAGGAAGCCGTTTAAAATCTGTGCTGCAGTGCGTTGAGTGAAGTAACAACTACTTATACGAGTATATGAAGTCATTGCCATGACCGTGCCTCGCCTAAAGGCAGAGGCTGGGGAACACCTACGCTGCATGGGATCCTCACTATGAACGTAATGAAATGAATGTATGATCTTTTAAGTAGCAATAAAGAAAGAAATTCCAGGACAAGCGTATGTCAAGGTGATGTTTCTTTTAATGTATGTGTATTTCAGGGAGAGAGAGAGAGAGAGAGAGAGAGAGAGAGAGAGAGAGAGAGAGAGAGAGAGAGAGAGAGAGAGAGAGAGAGAGAGAGAGAGAGAGAGAGATCTGCGCTTTTTTGCATCCTTTATTTTTTAGTACTTCACAGTAACTCATGTAGCGTGGCCCAATTCTATTCACAGTCTTATTATTTATCTACCCATTAACTGTTTTATCGGCGTGGGTGTCCTTGGTCACTACTCACAGCATTGGGAAGAACATTGTTTGCATGGACACACACAAAAGAAAAAAAAAAAAAAAAAAAAAAAAATAGTGTTTTTTTTTTTTTTTTCCAAGTGTCTCACCACAAAACAGTGTGAGAGCCTGAAGTTCAAACCTGAAAGCCAAAAAGTTGTTTGTGGAGAGTAATGTTGAAGAGTGGCAAAATTACTCGTATATATATTTCTCTTGAGTGAGGCTTCCTTCGAGTACAAAAACTACTTATGAGTCTGAAGTATAAAACTGAGGGTATACGGAAAAATTTAAAAAAAAAAAATTATTGAGTATGGAAAGATATTGTCTTAGAAATGACCGGTCTGGTTCATATAATTATTTCCTTGAGTGTGGCGTGATGCAGGGAGCGCCAGCCTCACTTACTCCCGTGACCACTCTGCAGCCATGCAAACATTTCAGAGCACATCTAACTTAACACTTGACGCTTGCGGCCGACTGTACTCACATGATATTGCTTATGATAGACGCACTAGAACCGACCTGAAAAAACTGGCGTGATCATTAATCCGAAAAGAGCATAGTGAACCAAAATGGTTTAGAATGATTAAGTAGAATATTACTACTAATGTTACTATTACTACACCTGTTACTACTGCTGCTGCTGCTGCTGCTACTGGTACTACTACTACTTCTGCTACTAGTACTGCTATTAACAACAATAACAACAACAACAATAATAATAATAATTACTGTAAGACGAAAGTTTGAACTTCTGTTGATGATGGGAAGCAGCTAAGTCTTCGGAATTTTGTTCTTTAAATGCACTATTTATGAACATACAGTGATAATGTACAAACTAATAATAATAATAATAATAATAATAATAATAATAATAATAATAATAATAATAATAATAATAATAATAATTTCTTATCAGGTTTAAGATATAAATTTATACGTTTAGGTGTCATACTGCTGCTGCTGCTGCTGCTGCTGCTGCAGTTGCTGTTGCTACTGTCGTTGTTGGAAGTGGTGTTGTTGTTGGGGTTGTTGTTATCATTATCATTATTATTATTATTATTATTATTATTATTATTATTATTATTATTATTATTATTATTATTATTATTGTTGTTGTTGTTGTTGTTGTTGTTGTTATTATTATTATTATCATTACTATTATTATTGTTATTATTATTATTATTATTATTATCATTATTACTATTATTACTATTATTATCATTATCATTATTATTATTATTATTATCATTATTATTATTATTATTATTATTATTATTATTATTATTATTATTATTATTATTATTATTATTATTATTATTATTGTTATTTTCATTATTATTATAATTATTATTATTATTATTATCATTATTATGTTAGAACTCTTATGTTCCTATGTATATACTTATCAATGTATGATGAACAAAAGAGTGAGATGTAACAATATTATCGTTGTTGTTGTTGTTATTGTTGTTGTTGTTGTTGTTGTTATTATTATTATTATTATCATTGTTACTATTATTATTATTATTATTGTTATTATTATTATTATTATTATTATTATTATTATTATTATCATTATTATTATTATTATTATTATCATCATTATTATTATCATTATTATTACTATTATTATCATCATCATCATCATCATCATTATTGTTGTTGATGACGTCGTTGCTGTTGAAATCAAATGAATATATAAAAGCAATTAACAACGAACTCAAAAAAGAAAAAAAATTCAGAACATCCAAGTGTGACTGCTGGGTGTTGTGATGACGATGATGGTGATGGTGCTGATGATGGTATGTACCCTCAATGATGGGGAGCACATCGGCGAGCTTTAGGGGCAGTATAAATCTTGATGGAGGAAAGGGAAGCCCTGCCCATCGAAAACCTACAGCCCCACCAGCCAGGCCTCCCAGGGCACGCCTGCTGCCACACCCAACAAGTAAACAAGAAAAAAATAAAAATGGACATACATCACGCAGCAACACAAACATTGTCATGTATTGGGGTTACAATTGACCTGGTTTCAAAATTCCATTATTCTTTTAGGGAGGATAATAACATGGCACAGTATTCATACAATCTTAATGTATCATTTAATGCACTTAATTTGACAAGGAATTCTCTTTATGACCTGCATTAAAGTGTTTCATGTTTAAATGTTTGTTTGTAATGGCGTTTCAGTAAAATTAAACCTGCTGTAAGCACGTACTCGAACCTTGAAGTTAATTTTATCAATGATATGTAGGCATTCGGAAATACTGCCTGTTGTCTGCTCTTCTGGGTAACACAAGCCTCTCATTACGGATCAAATACGCCTGCTGCCTTCCACGGAGGCATGTGTCATGACTTCAAAGTAGAGTTATGATGAACTGGAAAAAAGTCATGTGTGTGTTGATTGTCACCTTGAAAAGTCAAGGTCACGCGGGCCTTCATGACTAAAGCCGGCCCACAGGAAAAGTCATGATATAAACCTGCCCATAACTCCCTCCCGGCACTTGCTGCGCGCCGCCTCCGCCACACCGGCAACCAACACCGTCACCATCGCTGCCACCCACGCGAAGGGCTCACGTGTGGTGTACAGGTGTGGCGGCAAACCAAGGGCCGCACTCCACAGATTCCTCTTAGGGATCACCTGCACCACTAATCTTGTCAAACACGACACTCGGGGCTTGCTGCGGCCACAGGAAACATTTAACATTTTCAAGCAATCGTTTATGAAGCAAGTGTCATTATCACATTTATCCAATCCAAATAAATGACTCAGAAACTCACCATCGCTATTTGCCATTCGTCACGCTGCAGATTTTGCCTCTTCCTTCACGCAAACTGGACCTTCTGGTCACTCACATTAAATAAAAAATGCCTTCGGAGCTTCCTTTTGTTTCTATACACGGGGCGACGAAATTAAGGGTTTCTTTCTCTCGGCTGTAAGTGTCATGACAGAGAATAATGAACATAATAATGAGAGGAGGAGGAGGAGAAGGAGGAGGAGGAGGAGGAGGAGGAGGAGGAGGAGGAGGAGGAGGAGGAGGAGGAAGAGGAGGAGGAGGAGGAGGAGGAGGAGGAGGAAGAGGAGGAGGAGGAGAAGGAGGAGAAGGGTGACGACGACGACGACGACCACGAGCACACGGAGGATGAGGGCGAAAAGGACAAGGACGAGGAGGAGAACAGGAAGGAGAAGGAAGACCTTTCTGCGACGACGAAAATGACGAAAATTATAACACTATACTAAGAAGATTATTTAAAATGCCTGAAAATCTTCACCACAGTGTAAGATTAATAATCAGTAATCCAGATGATCAAGCAATCAGTTAATTACTTTTCGACTCTGCATAAGGCCTGCCCACACCAAGAAACATTGTTTGGAAACAATGTGTGCAAACAGTTTGCAAACTGTTTACAAACAGTTTGGAAACCGTTTGGAAACTGTTTCCAAACAATGTTTCCTGTCCAGACCACAGCTGTCGTCCTACCCGCGATGAATGTGGAGGTTGCTGCAGCAGCCTCTGTATTTTACTTGGCACTTTTGATAAATTCAAGGAAGGGCAAGAAAAGAAAAAGAGATGGATGAGAAAATCTTTAGAAAAGAAGCTTTTTATGGTGACTTGTTTCTGGCGGATTTGAGTAGATCGAACAGGCTTCTTAAATTTTCTTCTGATTTCCACTACTGACTTTGAAATACTTTTACGGATGGTGGCTCCCACAGGTTAAAATTTCACACTTTACAATAATTAATTTCTTAAATTCTGACAAAAGATAAAAATTTGAGATCTAAAGAAATTACTGACACTAGCAACACTGTGTAACTGTTTCATTGTCACCGCCGCACACACACCATGTTTCCCATTCTGGATGGGAAACAAATACACGTGAAAGATTGTTTCCAAACAGTTTGCAAAACAGTCTCCAAACAATGTTTCCAAACTGTTTGGAACAGTATACAAACTGTTTACAAACATTACTTCCAAACAATATTTCCTGGTGTGGACAGGCCTTTAAAAACATAATGATCTTTATGATGATTATTTCACATAATACTTAGTGTCCAAAGTAACTGTTACTGTTCAGCATCGGTGTCCTCGGGAAATGTGTAGGTGTCCATCGCTTAAAGAGGAGCTCTAACCGTTAAGTGCCTCGCAGCAGCTGATGAATGCACGTCTCAAGAGTCCCATTCTGCATATCCACAAAACATTTTTGTTAATTTTCTGTATTGTCATGGTGAGGAAAGAACTCATGTAGGGCGAGGAGAACAATGACCATAATGAATTACGTCAGTTTGGAAAAAAAAATGAAAATACTTTTTTTTCCCATTGAATGTTATGGCTATTAAGAATGAATAATTTCTGATGTGACACTAAGTGCTACATCTTTTCTCCTAAAAACTTCTAAAAATTTATATTTTGTGGTCTGCATTATTATGTTTTATAAGACTAGTAACCTCTTCGTTAATTATGATTACGCAGCAGCCGTCCACGTGCTGCCACGCCAGAAACGGGTTAAATCAGTCTCAGTCCTGTAAATTTTCGCTACGAATGCCACACACTGCAAAATTACACTTGCCTTGTAATACACACACACACACACACACACACACACACACACACACACACACACACACACACACACACACACACACACCGTGTGTTTATGAATTAACTACGTAAATCTAACGTATTATCTCAGTTATTCCTCGCCATCGTAAGAGGCTGTCCTTTATTATATGATACAATTATTTAATAGTTCAGTTCAATATCAATACAAAGCATACACTTTCAAAACTATTGTTTATTATTAAATAAGGTCATCTGATAGTGTTGCAGAATAACGAAAATTATAGTTTCGTTCAGTCATAACTCTGACAGGTATTTACACCTGCTTACTTCATCATTAAATGACAAAGTGAGTTGGTGTGGAGAAACATTAGTAAATTAGGGAAGAAATTTAGATATTTGTTTATCGTTTTATGAAGCAATATTAACATAGCATCAGAATAGGCTATCAGTCAGTTAATCACACAGAGAGGCTGGAGGGAAAAACTGTGTTCGTTTTCAGACTTGCAATGCCAGGTCGAGTCCTTGAGACTACTACTGTACGAGTACTGTTTCAGTACGTGGACAGACTTGTATCTCTTGCACAGGACACCTTCATCAGGAAAAACTATTTACCTAAAAACATTATAACTTTGCTTGACATTACGAGTACCACGGCCTTTCAACCTTCAAACCTTCAGCTGCAGCCACCAAACCAGAGCTGAGCCTCCTCGACCACCTTGTGTCGTCGGTGACATGCAGCCTCATCCAGACCCGAACGACATTGAATCTGAACACATATATGAGCCAATTCAACGTGATTGCTATATTTGTTACCAGTTAAATTATTAATATTAAATT
>NC_087154.1:22659526-22664526 GCF_035594125.1 Scylla paramamosain
TCATTATCCTGATTTCCCAAGGAATTGCTGCTGCTTCCGTGTCAAAGATCCTCTGTCAGTGCTCAGCAAACAACTTGCATAAGTGTTTCTGTTATGGAGGCCTGCATTCTAACTTCTTCCTCTAACGCTACAGCTTGAGTGCAGTGGTACAGCTCAGCTCGCTGCTGTGCTCCCAGTACGTATACTGTAGAGGCGGCTCGGCTCACATAAAGTACCGCAGTCATCAATCTGCTATGAATTCCACAACAGGGTTTTGTTCCACCATCTGTTTTCTTCCCATTTTTCATGGATATTCTCCTCAATGGAATTCGTTGCTCCATCCGTTTTGATATTGATGACCAAACCCAGCATTATTCCAAGTCATTTGTCTGGTGTTTCTTTTGACAAAATTGCACGTTAACTAAGAGAAATAAGCCTTGCAGTGTTCAGTGCCTCAAAAACTTAGTACAAATCTGTGTATCAGCTCTACATATCCTCACAAACAGGCATTAAATGATCGCCTCATCTACACTTAACATTTAATTGTTCTTCACTAAAAATCGTAACTAGGAAGCATACATCTCATCTCTTGGTAAATTGCTTTCTACTAAGTTTGGTCTTCCGTGTTGTTCCCATCAGTTCTACGTACTCGCAGACATTAACCATCTGAGTAACGACGATGCTGACGACCCGCGTAACGACGATGATTACACGATGCAGGCGACAACGATAAAGACCTTGGTGACGATGACGTGGTGTCCCTGGTGTGATGTTATATACAAGCGTTAAACATGATTATAGGCAACATATTCACAGATAAATTCCGCGGTCCTTCAATAAGGAAGCTCCTACACCCTTCCCTGCGCCATTGTCCCCGAGAACACACACACACACACACACACACACACACACACACACACACAATGTATGATCTTTTAAGTAGCAATAAAGAAGGAAATTCCAGGACAGGCGTATGTCAAGGTGATGTTTCTTTTAATGTATGTGTATTTCAGGGAGAGAGAGAGAGAGAGAGAGAGAGAGAGAGAGAGAGAGAGAGAGAGAGAGAGAGAGAGAGAGAGAGAGAGAGAGAGAGAGAGAGATGAGGGGGAGGAGGGATACCAACTAAAAGACTGTAATATTATTTATAAGGAAGTATTCTAATTGGGAATTATTCTTTATTGTTCTTTATTATTTATTATTATCTATTATTTATTATTTATTATTATTCTTTACTATAAGAATTATTCTTTACTATTCAACAGCCTTCATAGCCAATTGTATTGAAAATTAGAAATTAGTGTATTCACTATTATTCATGGTATTGTATTGTATGTATTCATTGTATTGTATTGTATTGTATTGTATTGTATGTATTCATGGTATTGTTGTTGTTGAGGAGAACCAAAAGGGACTTCCCACTATTGTGTGGCTTTATAAAGACACAAAGAAAAAAAAGCTGGGTCACCGAATCAAATACAGAGAAATATGCTTACTGAAAACTCAGGAAGAATGAGTAAAAAGAAACACCAGTGAAAATACGATTGAAATGAAGGGGAAGCTTAACAAGATTGGTATGAAAGAAGAGAATAATTAGTGGCACAAAGGAACAATACGGCTTGGTGGAGGAAGAATACGAAACGGTAAAGAAAGTTGCGATGAGGAAATGAAGAATTAAACGGACAAGCGCTGCAACCACAGAGTGCGGGGAGGCGAGGGAGGGCTGTGGGAGCAGCGTGAGGGATTGAGTGACTGATTGGAGGCGCCGCAGCAATGGGGTCACGTGCTGCTGGAGAGGGAGAGGAAGAGGCAGAAATGAAAGGCAGTTGTTTGGTTTGTGAGGCGATGTTGAAACGCTGCCTGTAAGTTTCTCTCTCTCTCTCTCTCTCTCTCTCTCTCTCTCTCTCTCTCTCTCTCTCTCTCTCTCTCTCTCTCTCTCTTTTTTTTTTTTTTTTTTTGAGGAGTTAGTTTTGTGTGAGTTGTGTGTGTGTGTAATAAAATAAACGTGTCCTACAAAGCAAGGGGCAATTCAAGTGCTACCGATTGCTCCGCTTATCTAGTGAGTTCATTTTCAAGTAGCAGTGTGTATAAGAAAATAGCACAAGTGTCCCACATGACAAGAGGCAATTAAAGATGCTGCTGATTACGTAGATTTTCAAGGAGTGATGTATTTTTAGCTGAATAGTACACGTGGGAAAATAAAAATAAAGGTAATAATTTGCTGCAGCCAATTGAAGGTGTTACCAATTACCTGGGCTTGTTGAATAGCAAGGTATTATTAAGTGAACAGTTTGCGTTGGAAAGTATAAAGTGTCTTCATGTGGTTTCGGGGAAGTACAGTTGGTACTAGTTACCCGGAATATTCGAAAAATAAGTTATTCACTTAGTCTCCAAATGAACAGTGTGCTCGCGAAAATACACGTGTCCCAGGCAGCTGCAGGGAGGAGGGAGGAGTGTTACACAGCAGATATACGACGAAGGGATGTAGGATTAATGTAATATGGAGGCTGCTTAGCAAGGAATATGAGCAGCAGTTGTACGTTGCTTTGCCAGAGCTGAGGTTCACTGCTAATACTGGAAAACATGAAGATGATAATGAATAAAAGTGAGGCAATAAAAGTTATGATAAGAATAAAATCAGCAACACTTGGCAGATTGGATTTGGTTATATCAGAATTATTCAAGGAAAAAAAGTGACTGCTGTTAAAAAAAATAGATAAATAAAGAAAATAATAAATAAAATAAATAAATCACTTCCAAACTTGCAGAGGAGGATTTTAAGAGGATTTGATGTCAATCTCTGTGTGTAAAACGCGTCTTTGGGTTGCGTGGAAACCTGTTGGGCGAAATGG
This sequence comes from Scylla paramamosain, assembly GCF_035594125.1. NCBI lineage: Eukaryota > Metazoa > Arthropoda > Malacostraca > Decapoda > Portunidae > Scylla > Scylla paramamosain. The sequence goes on from NC_087154.1 coordinate 22,662,355, forward strand.
CTGTGTGTAATGTATTCGTGTATGGCTCTTGTTGGTGAAAAGACTGGTAGGTGCTGCATGGTTGTGGGAATGGAAGACGCTTGTTGACGTCAGTAATTCATAGAGAAACAGAGCACGAGGTAATGAAAGATGCAATCCCACGACCAGCAAATATGGCTTCTTCTTTTTTTCTTTTTTTTTCTCATTGTAGCTTATTCGCAATGCAATGGAGAAGTCCATACTCGTAGTCCATACGCGCTTCCTATTTCCTAAAGCACAAGAATTATCCGTGTAGGATGGTTTCTTGATAACACTAAACCGATAGCTCCTTCCTCAAGGGAACACGGTTTCCTTCAAAACTAAATAATATTCATGAATTATGCTTGAAGTGCTCATTAACCTTTATACCAAAGCCCAATTGCATTTCAAGTTTATTACAGCTCATTACAACACCTATTCATGACATGATTGTTAGCATCGTAATAGGAAATGTCGTAAAGTAACGACCATGACGTTGTACAACAAAACATAACCTGTGCTCAAGCACGTCTTTGACGCAAATTACTGTGTTGAGTTACCGCAAATTTTTCCTTGACGAACATGTTACTGCAGTTGAAGACATGACAAAAAGTCAAACCACAAGCGGGTTGGTGTTCTTACATAGCGTCAGGCACAAATAGATGTATTAGATGAGAAGGATGCCAAGCTCCTCTCGTTGGAGCTGTTCCAGAATGCCATGAGCAATGCGTCTATACCTGCAGGTTCAAATGTGCGATTCCATGACGACACGGAAAGGTAAATATTGACGGCCTCCCTGCGAGTGGAGGGTCTGGCCGCCCCTAACACACAGGCCAGGGATGCAGCAAGCAAGTGTTCACACTGCTTGGCGCAGTTCTTGAGTGGTGTTTTCCACCGTCGCACTCAGTTATTGTTATTCTTGCGTGTGGCCTGTACTGACAAAGACTAAAAAAATGTTGATGTGATTAGGTCTGGGAACTAAACCTTTACAAAGTCGGTGTAGTGTTGAGTGATCATCACCCAGTGTGAATAACTGTAGTAGAACCTTAATGTAAACCTCTAAACATTCGTTCACCAAGAATTGAAGAAGAGACCGCTGCCTAAAATGTTGCAGCTCGCACATGAATTAACCTGGAGTGACAGCAGCGGCAGTCGTGCTTCATAGCCATTTTGAGATCACAGTCGACTGTCTGTTACAATAAAATGACATTGGATTCAGAGTTTAAGAAGGAATATGTTCGATATCTTATCAATAGTATTTCCAAAGGATTTTTTTTTCTTTTTTTTTTTTGAGTTTCCTAATAACATAATTCAAAATCCTTTCGCAATGACAATATTTTTCACATTTCCAGAAAGAATTTTCCTGAGTTTTCTGTCAACATTATCATTGTTTTATTTTGGGGGACGGGCAACAGAATTTCCAGTTTTCAAAAAGTAGTTCCATTATTTTCCATGAGGGATTACTTTCGTAGTTATTTTCTGGGAAGCTGATTCATAAAATTTATTATTAAAGAGTAATCATATTTTTCGTCAGCACTTTTTAAATATTTTCATGTGTAGCCGAAAAAAAAGAATGTATTTTTGATGCGATCATGATTCAAAGATTCAAAGACAAAGTCTATCGAGCTTCCTGTCTGTCAGCTCACCCAGCTGTTCATCCGTCCTTCGGGCTGCCCAGTGAACGGTAACCTTGGGACATCATCCACCACATACCCAATGGCCAGTGAGACGGTGAGCGCAGACGTTACAAAGTAAAGTTATTAATGCAGTCATTATTTAAGTATGTTTCTGTGAAATTCCTGAACTGGTAATTATTGTTTTATGTGTGTTTATGAGCGGGAGGTAATTACCGGCAATAGTAGATTGTATAAAGGCAGCTGTTGAAAGAGCACCTCGGTGCCACCCAACAAGCAGCGCAACCAAAAGCGTGGTGGCACCTCATTTTTTTTTTTTTTTTTTTTATGTAGGAGTGACACTGGCCATGGGCAACAAAAATACAATAAAAAAAATGCAAAAAAAAAAAAGCCTACTGATATGCCAGTCCCAGAAAAAGGATCCAAAGCGGTAGTCAGAAATTGAAGGATAAGTGTCTTGAAACCTCCCTCTTGAAGGAATTCAAGTCATAGGAAGGTGGAAATACAGAAGTAGGCAGGGAGTTCCAGAGTTTACAAGAGA
>NC_087154.1:22672026-22702026 GCF_035594125.1 Scylla paramamosain
GCTGTTTGAACCTTTAGCCAAACGGGTGGCTCATTTCAGATTGAGCCTTTAGCCAACTAGTGGCTCATTGCAACTTATGCCTTTAGCTAGTAGGTGGCTTATTTCACCTAAATGGCGACTCTGTGTAGTTGTTTGATCCTTTAACAGGCTGGTGACTCATTTCAGCTGGCTGTTGGCTTATTGCAGCTTGCCACTGCCAATAATGCTGCTGTTGCTGCTGCTACTGCTACTACTACTGCTGCTACTACTACTACTACTACTACTGGGGTCATCGTCTTCCTTTCCATTTTTTTCACTCGAGTCCGGAAAAGAAACTAGTCGACATCGAAGAGGAACCAGTCGTCGTTGTTTCTTATGGCTGAGTTGGTTTCTTGACTTATTTCATCTCTCTCTCTCTCTCTCTCTCTCTCTCTCTCTCTCTCTCTCTCTCTCTCTCTCTCTCTCTCTCTCTCTCTCTCTCTCGTTATTATTGTATTTTGTTTATTCGTTATATATATATATATATATATATATATATATATATATATATATATATATATATATATATATATATATATATATATATATATATATATATATATATATATATATATATATATATATATATATATATACGAGTATATATATATATATATATATATATATATATATATATATATATATATATATATATATATATATATATATATATATATATATATATATATATATATATATATATATATATTGTCCTCGCAATGTCATGTCTCTTTTCTTCCAGGTAAGGAAACCGAAAATAAGATTAAAAGAAAGGAAGAGGAAGAGGGAGAAGTCAATTTAAGGCAGGTGTGTGTGTGTGTGTGTGTGTGTGTGTGTGTGTGTGTGTGAAGAGAGAGAGAGAGAGAGAGAGAGAGAGAGAGAGAGAGAGAGAGAGAGAGAGAGAGAGAGAGAGAGAGAGAGAGAGAGAGAGAGAGAGAGAGAGAGAGAGAGAGAGAGAGAGAGTCATGCTTTTTTTTCCGTCAGTGCATTCAGTGCCAGCAGAAATAGAAGGCTATGATATTAGGAATGTAGCTGTATAATTTGCAGCATTTCATTTATCTATTTACATTTATGTATTTATGTATTGGATGCTTGGTTGGTTGGTTGGTGGTGTGATGTTGGAACGATGTCATCGCTTTAAACAGTGTAACTGTGATTAGATGTCATTGATGTATGCCTATGTAACATATTGCTAGTTATTTCGTTAAAAAATGTTGAATTGCTAACGCATGCAGATATCAATAAACTGTTTCAATAGTGAATTCATTCTCGATCATAAATATCATAGGTAGGTAGCCCATCAGACTAGAGAATGGGAAATGTTCAGTAATTTTTTTATAGTTTTCTTATTATTTTTTTTTTTTTTACTTACTCATGTTTATATATTTATTTTTATATTTTTGTTACTGTTTTAAATCAAAGCTTCCAGTACTATATAATAATTTTCTAACCCTCCGTCTCCTCCTCGTCCATGCGGGTTTGTTTTGGTCCGCGGCCGTCATCCTCCGCTGGATTTTAAAGGTAAATTGTGACATTACACACTTTCCCTCGTTAATTGTCGTCATACTGCAGCTACCAGTGTTATAGCTGTACATGTGGGGCCCGCAGAGCTGTGTGGTGGAGGTAAATGACACAGGCCAGGGGTCACTCCACACCCAACCGTGACAGCTGCTCGGTATATTTTGGTTCACCACATAGTTCACTCGCATAGCAGGAAAAGTCTGCATCCAGCCTGTAGTGATGGTTGGTATGCAGGTTTGTGTGAGGGCAAAGGGTAGGGAAGATGGAGTATGTCATTTACTTCACCTACATTAACGTTTACCAGTCCGGGGCGAGCAAGGTGCAAGATAATATCACTGGTCAAGACTTACATAATATGTTTTGTGTAAGGCTGTAAGCTTGCAAATATTTCTTACAAGTATTTAATGCAATGACAAAAGATGTACAGTTGCCTATGGAATTTTGTCACACCGTCTTGTGTTTCATTCGGTGGCTTACATTATGGCAGCCCCTTCATTACGGCTTGTTTCTTACTGAAATGCAGCTATTACTGCAAGTGTCATTACTGATAAACTTTATTTGGTTAATATGAAATGTAATTCTTGGGCATTTTGATAATGCTTTGGAAAGGATATTTTTTCAAGGTGCTGTTGAAACTTTTCTGACAGAATTTATCTTTTCATTCAGTGTAAGTCAACAGTAATGCTAATTTCTTCTCAGCTCAGCCAAGGACGGACGCCTCTATCTGAAAAGTTAGCTTCATTAACCAGTAATCTGCAGAATAATAACGTTGTCATTGCATAACGTTGCTCAGTCAAACCTGATGCTGCATCGACCAATCACAGGCATTTCTGCCTAATTGATGGAGACATGCACTCAACAAACAGGAAAAAAAAAATATTTGAATCATATTAGCTGACTTAAAATTAGTAGAAGCAGAATCCCTGCATCCAAACACAAAAATACCAGATTCTAAATGCTTTAGTTTCAAGGTGGTGTACATGAAAATGTACTCTCTTTCTTAGGATTGCCATACGTAATGAATGTATCTATTTTTATTGTTTTTTGTGTGTTTTACACATAAAGAAAATGCTTATTAAGAATATACATTTTCTTTTTTGCATCCGATTTTCCTAGTCTGTCAGGGCAAGGACGGCACCTCCTAACAAAGGACTTTGATTTGATATTTTTGGAACCGTTATCTTGAGTGGCTGCCCTTCCTATCCTCGGACTGTGGCCAGGATTCAAACCCTTGCATCTGAGGACCCCTCAGCCCCCGAAGCGCATGCGGTTCCACCATACCACGATAGCCCCTGGTTAAGAATATAACATATAAATCATTTTTATGTAACCTCAAAAAGACAGGGAAATTCCTTGCTGATGTACCTCAAAGCTTGGCTAGTTTTGACAATTCAGCAAAAATAGGTATTTTTCCATCACCAGTTTCTCAAAATTCCCTTAACTGATTGCTTAAAATGTAATAGGATCACACATCAATCCTTCCTCTTCAGTCTTCCATAAACCTGAACTCTTCAGGTGATGTGATGTCTCTGTGGTGAAGTGGTGAAGTGAAATATCTTTCAGCGCTTTCTCGGCCTGTGTTCAGATGGTTGCGTTTCATGCAGTGGCCTGGCTGGTTCCCTAGCTGGGGGGACCCAAGCCTCCTTTATCTGCTTCCTTCACTGTTATCTCTCTGTCACTCACTCACATGAACACCTAAATCTATCATTTTGTAGACACACTAAAGGAAATAGTATTGCTGTCTGTCACTTATAACACATAAGGAAAAATTGTAGTTGTAACGGCTTGGAGGATGTACTTGAGCAAAACACAGTCTACTAGTGTTTTATTTTTTTCTCCAGTAAAATCAATTTTGAGACTTGGGAGAATAACTTCTAACTCTCCCAATAGTATTTTCATTAAGAGGTTGTTTGGGAGCAAATTTGCCCTCATGTAGAATGGCAGTTACTGGCCACTTATCCTCCTCTGAGGAACCAGAGGAAAAGGAATTATTATTTTCCCCTGTAGTCACCACTTTGGTTTGCAGGACACTGAGACTCAGAGGGAGACATCATTGTGAGGGAATGATGTTCACAGGCACAAAAATTTGGGCTGAAATTTGAAATTAAGCCCGCAAAATGCAGGTCAACTATATACCCCACCCACCCTCTGCATTGTATCAACTATAGGCACCATGCTCCCTTTAGGGGTTAAGTAAGAAATATTTTTCATCTGTGGGCTCCTGGCATCAAACAAATGCATGAACTCCATGTTGAATATATTATCTGTGAACAAATGGCTTAGCATCTTAAGGTTCATCATCCAGGCTCACTTTTGCACCTTTCTTCCCATAACTTTCTTCTCTGTTGCTCCTTTTTCAGTGATGGAAATCTCATCCAGCCCTCAACATCATTCATAGAAGGATACCTCTTCAGATCTCTGCTCGGTTGAGTTATAATCAGCCACAGTACATGTGCTGACAGGCATTGTTTAAGCAGCCTACAGGTAGTCAAGCTGCCTCATGCTGTACTTGGTTACTATAATCATTCCCCAACAACATTACTTTCAGTAACTGGATATGACTTATATATATATATATATATATATATATATATATATATATATATATATATATATATATATATATATATATATATATATATATATATATATACACACACACACACACACACACAGTCAGCACCAAAACGTAATGGTGCAAAAATTACACGCCATTACTTTTTACGAATTATCAAATACCCACTCTCTGTACCCAAGAAAAACGTCACATGTATTGGCACGCATGGTGCTGGCAGCGGGGGTGGAGCTTTGTCAGCCACGCATACTGATTTCTGATTTCCTGCCAGTGTGTCAGAAGCATTGGTGATGAGTGGATTACTTTTTGTGATTATAGTTACCAAGTGCAATTTGCAACTTGACCTGTCTTCACATTTTGGCTTGTGTACAGACAGTGCCTTGAGGACCAGAGTTCATTTTATGTCATTTTTGCTTCATCCTTTCTCTCTTACTTTCATATAAGTAATTCCATTTTCATTCTCAGTCAGTCTCATTGTATTTAACAATCCTAAGGATTGTTTTTACTTTCGCAGAGAGAGAGAGAGAGAGAGAGAGAGAGAGAGAGAGAGAGAGAGAGAGAGAGAGAGAGAGAGAGAGAGCTCCGACTTACGTAGTTTACTGTACGTATACGTGTGATGGCGACAGTAGGTAAATGTGACTGATACTTGTTAAAGCCACATGAAAGTTGGGGTGATAATGTGTGTAACTCAGGAGAGTAAGAATTTAGGATTAGGTGTGAAACTTCAGATGGTACTGCATATATTTGTTGTGTTATCTCAAATGCAGTAGTGCAGATGTGCTTATTTTTATTTTTATTTAAATTTTTTCTGAAAATTTTGAAATTTTTATGTTGTTTTCTGATTTCCTGGAACCAGTTAATTTTTTCCCCCATAGGTTCTTCAGTTGCTATAACACACATTTACCATAATGAATACTACATTGGAACAAATCATGTTCATTGTGGCATACCCCACTTTATTTGAATTGGGACCCAAAGAGATGGGAGCACATGTTGTGGACTGATGAGGTGACATTTACAGTGACTGAAGTAGAGGAGGGAAGGTATGAGTGAGGCCAGGCCAAGATCCATACTTTCCAAAGTACACGCAAGCCACAGTCAAACACCCTGATTCAATGATGGTATGGGGTGCCTCCAGGTACCATGTGACAAAGAAGCTTGCTGCACTGCCGAGGAACATAACTGTGAACAAGGACCACTACTTGGAGCTCCTCACCGAACACCTTGAGAGCTGCTTTGACTGCTGCCAGTCCAAGGTGTTCCAGCAGGACAGTGCACCGGCCCACACAGCAAAATTAATAAAGGACCAGCAGGGGAATTCTCCAGATATTAACCCTATTGAGAACATCTGGGGGCTTGTCAAGAGGCACCTCAACCTTGCTTAAGCTCGTGGAGCACCTCCATGACATATGGGACAACCTTGAGCCCTGTCTCTTTCAGTGGCTGGCTGAATCTCATCCAAGATGCCTGGCAAGTTGTGTGAAGCATAAGGGACTTCCCACAATGTACTAGACCTGTTATGTATTCTCCATTTATTTCTTTTTAACTTTTTATGTTGCGTGAATGCACGTTGTGAGGTGATGTCATTACTTTTGGCACTGACTGTATATATACAACTTTAGTATAAAGCCATGCTTTACCATGGCTGCTGGCTCTGGTTGTTTTGATATCAACACATACCATATGTGTTCTTAACACGTATCATAAGATTGTACTCTGTCGACATGTTTGGTGAAAGACTGAAGATTTTGATGATTTTTCCTGGACTATCATAAAGTATATATTAAAATACTGTAATCATGAAAATATAAACATTGGTAAACTGACTTACAGGCCTCTTCCTGGTCCCATACAAATGGTTACAAGAAATGACACTAGAAAACTTTTGAGAAACTTCTCCACATGGGCTTTCATGGGTCATGGGTCATGGGCATGACCTTTCAGTCTTGTAAAGAAAGACTGTGCCTTTCTGAGTGTTGTATTATATTCAGCAGAAGCTGTTTAGTTCACTAATGATATCCAAAGTTAGCAAAAACATAATCAGTTAACAAAAAAGTTAGCTTTGCTAATTAGTAGTTAGTAGATTAGCAAAACCATGCCCACCACTGTTCTCAACACTATTAAATATTGGCAAATATATGGTGATCATTTAGAAAAGTGTTTTTGTATGAGTGTAAAGAGGGGGGGAATAGTGGTGCCCACTGTGCTGTATGGTGCTGAAACATAGAATATGGGAGTAGTGGAGCAGAAATGGTGAAATGTAAAGGAAACAAAGTGTTTGAGCAGCAAGTGTGGAGCAACATGGAGAGAAAAAATAAGAAATGATGAGGTAAGAAGAAGCATTGATGTTTTGAGAGAGTTGACTGGAAGGGGAAGGTAAACATGGTGTTTGCTTTAATTTCAGAATGCCATTAGGAGATATTTTTTGGAGAAAGTAGGATACTACAAGGTTATGCAGCAGATAAGAAATAACTAATTGTGGTTAAAGAGACAGGATGTTCCAGTCAAGAGAGTATTTGTGTCTGTTTGAAGGAAGGTTCCTCCCCCTATAATAGAAAGGTTACGTATAATTTTGCTGAAAATAGAAAGTTATCAGTTTGAAATGAGTAGAATACTGGGTAACAAAGCTTTATCAGCATGTTACCAATTTGTAGCAGATTTTAAATCTCATGAATATTACTATCATTATGAATGAATGAACCCTTGATATTTAGCAGCTTGAGAAAGGAAACAGAGTATAAAGGGCCTGAAGGAAGGAGTATAAAACATGTTAATTTTTAATTTGTAACAATGGAAATGAGTTAGGATTTGCCACAAGAGGTAGATGGAATATTGTTTTAATCTCTTGCCACAGAAAGAAGAGTGTTTATAGCTCCACATGCATGATATTTTACAGTAATATGCATATAAATAATATATATTAGTTTTCTATTAAGACCACAATTCACTCACTAAAATGCTTTTCTAATCTTACCTTCAGCATTATCATTATCATCCTAGGTTTTATTTTGTTTTTTAAAAACCTCTATGCATCAATGAGCTAAAGAGAGAATAGCATTATCTGGCAAGAAAATTTATTTAAGATTTAGTGCTGCACTTGAAAAAAAAAAAAAAAAAAAAATATAAGCAAGTATTTTATTGTGACACTTAAATTCATATTTCAGTATTAAATGCACTACAGTATTTATTTATTTATTTATTTATTTATTTTATTTTATTTATTTATTTATTTATTTATTTATTTTATTTCTTTTTTCTTATCAAGTGTGGAACTTTTTACATAGATATGTAATATATGTAATACATTACTATTTGTGTGGCAATGGAGTAAAACATGCCTTTCTGTCTTGATGGAGGAAAGCCTGGTGCATTTTTATTGCAGCGAGTTAGTCAGCCAGCCTAGACAGAATGCTTTTCCAGCCCATGGTGCTTGTTTTGTTGAAATGAATTAAGCATTTGTAGGACAGTGTGGATTAATTGAGCTATAATGAATGTATTGTCTATAAATTAATACTTCATAGGTTTTAGGTTCTTATTTTAGATGTAAATTTTAACCAGTGGCTTAGAGCAATAATTTTTATATGTACTTCACTTAAACATTCTTTTGGATAATATACTAGGCTGGATTTGGATTTTCTTTTGGAACCTATTTCTGTTGTCCAAGTTTGAATTCCCTTTGAGATGGGGAGAGTCTCCTTTCACCCAGCAGAGAACAGGGATGGGATGTATGCTGAGGGAGTTGTAATCTTCTAAGCTGATAACCTTGTCAAGTTAGGGTTTTTAGAATTCTTCCACTCCATCTCATTTACTAGTTACTTTAATGATAGAATTCTTCCACTCCATTTCATTTAGTAGTTACTTTAATGATGTATAGAAAATGTGGTGGTACTGTAGTATTCTTTCAATCTGGCCACAGAGTGTGACCATGCCTTCTTCCCTGTATGTTTGAAGAGTGAAAATTAATGATACAGTAGATCCTTCTCCAATGCAAATTTCTGTAAAGTGATTTTCATCTAATGTGGCCTAAAAAGGCAGAGTAAAGTCTCTTACACAACCGAGATCTACTCTAACATGACTTTTCATATTCATAACAGTTGCCCATCTGCTGCTACCTCTCTGTGGCTCACTCATGAGTAAGAGTGAAATACCTAAGACTCATGAGTCACTCATTCAAATTGAAAGACTCTTTTCACTGAATTGGGTGTATTGAGTCATCGTTTCAAATAACTCATGTTAAGGACTAGAGCAGTGTGTGTCATGGGTGGCTGAATATGAAGCTTGAGAGAAGACAGTAATAGGAATGATCTTCTAGGTAAACAAGTCAGCCATCCACATGTCATTTTTGGTGTATAACTACCAATAATGGGCTCAAAAGGGAATGTTTGGTAAGGGTGCAGAAGGAAATAAGTAATTTCAAGAGTCCTAATGCAACAGTTTTGCAGTAGTAAATTTATCACATTAAAGGACCGATTGTAAATGTACATGAAATAAAACTGATGGTAGTTTAAAAGAATATACCAACTTGAAGTGTTTGATTTTCAGAATCTATGTAGAATTACTGTTGACCTCAGAGAGGAATCTAATTTTTACTCCTCTTTTCCCAGATTCTCAATATATTTCAGAATACTTGCTAACAGTACCTTGTGAGTTCTTTTTTCATACCCACATCTTCCTTATACTTTCTCCAGCTTGTCTCATTACAATCCATTGTACATTGTTGACCAGAACATCTCAGGGCACTGCATTGGACGTGTCATTTTGTCACCCTTACTACATTTACCCAAATACATGTTTAGTACATGTCTACATATTACTTTTCTATTAAATCTTTTCACTGGAAAGGCACCTCTTACATTACTGTGAATTTTGGACTTGTGACTGTATATAATATTTTAATGTGGCAATCATTCATTACTTCTCTATCCTTAATGACGAGATACTTACTAGCTACTTCTGATACTTAACATTCACTCATGATAGTTATGTAGTCAGTTAATTCACTTTCATTCCCCCAGACTTCCTATATACTTTTGCTTACAATTCCCTTAATTTTCATCCTAATTTTTAATTGATTTTCTTGTCTTTATAATCCTTGTCATTCTCTCCCCATTCAACACTGTTATCTGCAAACAAAACTATTATGTTGCCCTCTAACATCATCTGTGCACAGTATACCTGTCAAAGTGTAAAAAAGTAGGTGAAATAATGGAATATGCATAAAATATGATAAAGAAAGCAATGCCAAGAGGAAGATATGTTTACGTATACATAATTTTAATAAAAAAAAATATGCCTTCATCATGTACATGATACCCAAGAAAAGAGTGAGCAAGTTGTAGTGTTCACTATGCCAGTACACACTACCAAGACATTGGGTTTCAGCTGTCATGACTGTGTTTACATGAGTTGTTGCCAATTGCCAGTTTGCTTCATGAAGGGAACCAGAGAAATATCTCAATGTGAAAGAAGTATATGGTGACTAATATTACTCCAGTGCTGTTCTGGTCATCCGTACTAGAATCAAAGGGAACTTTGCAGAAATTAGTGGCCACGTTTTGTTTTGGCATCACCATATGCAGAAAACATTTTGCCCCAATGCAGTTAAATCATATATTTCAAGTAATGTAGGTGTACACTATATTGATATATGTTATGCAAGTAAACAGTGCTATAATTCAATACATAATTCAATACATAATTCAAACATTGTTTAATATTGTCATGATCCTGAAGGACTACTGCTCATTTAGAGAGCAAGTTTATTACTATAGCATAAAAAAGTAATAAAGTTATGGTTGGTAGAGTTAGCCAAACTTCAAGTGGCACTTCTAATTTGGGACACCTCAGTTTTTCATTACATGTAAACATGGATAGTTGCATGAAAGAAATGAAAGCCAAAGTAGCTGAGGTTGAATGATATACTGGTTTGTGTTACAGTTTGTACAGTGCTGCATCCAGAGCTGTTGCAGAAGGTGGTGGATGTTTTTGAGATTGCATAAAAGGAAGAAGTTGAATGTGATGTGTTTTTAAGAGGGTAAGAGAGGAGGTACCATAGTTGATTTTATTATTATAATTATTGAGTATAAGTGCAAAGTATTGAAGAGCTGCCAGTGTCTTATGAAGGAGAGATCAGAGACATGGACATGGTGTACAACATAACTGTTGAAAATACATATTTGCTATGTATGTATCTGTGTTGAAGGGACACAAGGATTATCTAAGTGAGACGAATAGAGCAGTGTAGATGTTAAGGAAATTTTTGGCGTGAGTGAAGTAGGCAAGGAAATATATTGTAAAGTGGTTGGATAGATAAAGCATGACATGTTGATTTGGATTTATAATGTTTGGATATGAGGTGAGATTGAACTTTTTTTATTTATTTATTTTTTTTATGAAACTGAAGTGTTAAATGGATGAGTATTGCAGAGATTGGTGGATGAGTATTGCAGGGAAAAATATGAAAGGTGAGACTTGACCATACATTTTTGTTTTGAGATATAGATAGAGCAGCAGGCAAACAATATTCACAAAATGTATGCGGAATGATGGTAAAAAAAAATAGAAAATAATTTTTAAAGAATAAAGATTTAATTGTCCTTGATACTTTGTGTGGCCAGTGGATGCCTTCAAAGCAGCATGGACTTATTTTTTTCAAGACATAGAGTCAGTAAGTTTTCTGCAGTAATCCAGATCCATTGTATGCCCACACATATTTGTGACAGCTTCAGCAAAGCAGAGAATTGAAGAGGTGTTCTTTTCTTGAAGTTTGAGTTTCAAACAGGACTTGAACTTCTTTGAGATTCAGGTGTGAAAATTCCCCTGATTGCACAAGGTTGTTCTCTTGCTTGTGTGGCAGCCATTTCATGGCCTTTGCCTTGTGGCATAGTGCACTTTCTTGAATAAAGAAATTGCAGTTGTTTGTTAAAAAAAAAATCAAAATGGCAATTTCATGATGTCCATTCATTTAGATATTCATTGGTGGCACATATAGTGTTCATTGAGGCAGTCCCCTAAATCATGACACAATCAGTGTTTGCTGTTGAGCTGTACATAACGGTGATCAAGGAGATCTATATGTGACGGATGTCTGCTGTTGTACATCACACAAGCAGTTGGCTTGTCGTTCCACAAGAACTTTCTTCAGTCGTCACAGATAAAATTTTTGTATTGTGAATATAGATTTTGTATTGCAGAAAATTGACAGAAACAGCATATATTTTGGAACTCAAAAGGATTTTCTGGTTAGAGAATGAAAACACATTGTCACTTCTCTCAGCAGCAAGCAGTGTTGAATGGTGCACTCTGCAATTGGACACTGCCAAGGATGTGAGAAAAGGGTTACTTCAATTGTATTGCTGGGATGTGTGGGGTTTTCAACACTTATCTGTTCATAAGCTTGTCTGTACCTGTTGTTGTCTTTCCAAGATGCCCAGAAACAGATTTACAGAATGGAACTTGACCTTTTGAGAAATTCATCATTTAAAAAATGAGGCTTTAAATGGCTGTCTTCCCTTTTCCTCTGCACTAACAAACAGCCATATTAGCTTGTGTCAGGGATAGAATTGCATTCTTTTCTCGGTCAGCAATGGTCTTCAGCTCCATTCTTTGATGTGAATGCTCCTTGACTGCTTACAGTGAAGACTTGTCTTCCCACTTCCTCTGCCTTCAAACATATATATATATATATATATATATATATATATATATATATATATATATATATATATATATATATATATATATATATATATATATATATATATATATATATATATATATATATATATATATATATATTTTTTTTTTTTTTTTTTTTTTTTTTTTTTTTTTTTTTTAAGTGTTTGCTGGATATGTTTGAATGTTATCATGGAATTGATGAGAACTTGTTTTCATTTTGACTTAATTATATTTAATTGTACCTTGTACAATTAAATATAATATCTTGAGTCAAAATATTCTTAATTTGATTTTATGGTGTGTGAACTACAATCATCAGTGTAGCAAAGTATAAGTAAAAATACTACAAAAATCAGATTTACCACAAAGATGTTGAAAAGGAAAATTCATTAAATCAGTATTTGCATTTCAGTAGCCAGACATGCCACCCAAAAAAGCAACCTTGCCTGAGCCAAAGCCCCTGATTGGCCGTGTAGGGACCAACCTGAAAGTGGGCATCGTGGGGCTGCCCAATGTGGGGAAGTCAACCTTCTTCAATGTGCTGACCAAGTCCTCTGCTCAGGCTGAGAACTTCCCTTTCTGTACCATCGACCCCAATGAAAATAAGTATCCAGTGATTGCAAGGATGTCTTCAGATTTGTGTGACATTCATTGCTTTTATCATCAGATGCATTTGTTGGAACATTCCTCCATTGTATTTATGTTGTTTTCATTTATAGTATCTGTGTGTTGAGTTAATATTTGTATTTTTTTTCCCAAATTTCTGCACTTTTTAGATTACCTCAGTTTCCACATACTCCCCTTTTGGTGGTATCAGTGTGGCAGTCATCTTACACAGTCTTCATACCAGAAGTGAACAGTCAACCTTTTATTCCTTAATATCCTATATGTATTTCCAGATATCAGTTGTTATGGCTATGTTGATATTTTACCCTACATCATTACTTCCAGGTCTTTTTCTCTTTACTTGTGGTATTACATATATTGTTTTTCAACTTATATGTCTATGTGGGCTCCTTCCACTTTTCCCCCTTTCCATCACATGATTATTACCTGCATTAAAGCCCATTATATATCTTATGCTTCATTCATGTCTTATGTTTAATTCATCCTACAAGTCTTCACAATCCCTGTGGCTTCTTTCCTTCCTTGATAATTTTGCATCATCTTCAAGAAAATAATGTAACTACTCAGTCCTTGAGGCATATAATTTACGTACTATATAAAAAAGCATCATTGGTGTCAAGACTGATCCTTGTGGTACCCCATTTTGTCACTTCTCTCCTTTATGATTTTTCATCTGTTACTACTGGTCTTATTTATCTTCCCCATCAGGTTGTCTTTCACCCTGTTCTTGATTATTCTCTTCAGTTCTCTTGTAGTTTTCAATGTCTGTTATAGTCCCCTGCATGGAATATTATCAAATTCCTTTTATGTATATGCAATCTTCCCATGTGTGTGTGTGTGTGTGTGTGTGTGTGTGTGTGTGTGTGTGTGTGTGTGTGTGTGTGTGTGTGTGTGTGTGTGTGTGTGTGTGTGTGTGTGTGTTACTTATTTGGCAAATACTTTAAACACAGGCCTTTAGCAAATACCTTGAGCTCAGGCCTCTTACTTGTTAACATACATCTCAGGACCATATATAGTAATCCTGTAGGGATGTTACTTTCAGTATGATTTTAGATTCAATTTTTTTTTTCTGAATTAGTCTTGTTGGTAAATCAGAAAATGTACATTCACCACATTAAATGCATAGTTCATATAGAATCATCCTTATAGACAATGAACATAAAAGTAGAAATTCATTGTGCTGTAGACATGGAGGTCACTATAATTATGGACCATCTTTAGGATCTAGGCCTGCTCTGTCTGGGCCTGTAATCAGTGTGACAGTAGGCATCAATTTCCAGAATGTATATGTGATGTCCTTGTGGGCAAGCCAGATGCTGCTCCCTGTGGCATGTCACATTGTTATTTAGCTCCCTGTATGTGGCTTTGGTGATCAGTATGGCAGAGGATGCGGTGTGAGAGAGCTGGTGTGACGTGTGGTTTCCAAATAGTGGTGATGGATGTGGTGGCAAAGACTTTGTGGAAATTTGTGGAGTTATTTACATTTGTTGTCATGCATATGTGCGTGATATTTTATCATAAGCACTGTGTGAGATCAGTGCCACCTACTTGGCATACATTATTGTGATATGAATATTACATGATTTTCCCAAAAAATCATGTGATATTCAAAACCTCCCCCTCACACTGAACTTGGTAAATGTTGTGTATGTTTTCTTGTATTACTATATGTTTATTGTTGAATAAGTTATTTCTTATTTAAGACATGAATCACCTCAACAGAGGATGTATCCTGAAGCATTTTTTTTTTTTTTTTTTTTTTTTTTTTTTCTCACACTATTTATTTATTTATTTATTTTATTTTTTATTTATTTATTTTTATTATTTTTTTTTTTTTTGTGCCTTAACATTTGTTTAGTTATTATTGTGTTTATTTAGTTTTAACCATAGGAGTAATTCTAATGTAAGCAGTAATGGCACATACACACACACACAAACACAAACACACACAGTACTGTGACAGATGATTTTAATATTCTGTTCCCTCTCCACGTAGGGTTCCTGTGCCTGATGCAAGGTTCACCTACCTGGTCGACTTTCACAAGCCAGCCAGGTAATTATACTTGGTTGCTGTGTGCCCAGAACCATCTATTGTTACCTGAAGTGGTAGAAGTGATGTATTATGTGATAATTGAGTTTTGTCGTAGGCAAAAGTGTGAGAAGAATTGGGAGGATCTTTACATACATGTATTACCTGTGCTTCATGGATAGTGTAACATAAATATAACTTCATAATTTTTTTTATAGTTGTCCCTCATTGTAGACAAAATCTAGAAGTAATGGATTGCCATTTCCAATTTTCAATATTTGTTTATAAGATAAAATATTTATCAGTAAACACAAAATCTGTGTACACGTTGTATGCTCATAAATTTTGCCTTTTCCTGTATGTTGTCTCATGAGTGCAGTATCCATGTAATTATCTGCATTAGGTGTAAAGAAGCACCATCATTACAATGTTGCCATTATATTTTGTTTTATATATCTCATATTATTTGGTTAGTAAAAAATGCTATATCTTATTTGTAGAAATAGTTTGTGAAGATTGATAACAGTTTTTTAATCCAGTTCCTTTACTAATAATATTAACCATTTAAAATGTCTTGCTAGTGATCTTGCTTTTTCACAGAAGTGCCTAATCTTGGATTTTGTTTTCTCACTATGTAGGAACAGATTTTTCTTTACTGTATTGAAATTATATGAACCAAACAAGTGATTGTTCATAAATATTTGTTGAAGTTGCTAAAGATATCATGTGAAACATACATACATAAACTATATACATACTCAGTACTTAATATTTTGTCCTGCAGCAAAGTTCCTGCTTTCCTGAATGTGACAGACATCGCTGGCTTGGTAAAGGGTGCTGCTGAGGGCCAGGGTCTTGGGAATGCCTTCCTGTCCCACATCAAGGCCTGTGATGCCCTCTTCCACCTCACTCGTAAGGCTGCCTCTTAGAACACGGGCTTTTTCTCTCTTATTCATTAGCTGCAGGAATTATGTTTTATAGCTAGAATTTTTTGTATTAATCTGCATTCATGAACTACATGCAATTTTCTTACACCAAATGAAAAATTATGAACTCCAGCTTTTAGATATGTGCTACTGTATGTTGGTTTATAAAGCTATTCATTAGCTAGAATTCCTTAAGATTTGCAAGAAAAGATTTAGTTTTGAGCCATCCTTGTTATAGTTGCTAATCCCCCTTAATGGTGCACTTGTTCAGAAGAAATAGGTATTGAGCAATTTGTAGGATCATGGAGACAAGAGTTACATTACAGTGGAGTGAACCAATCCCTTCCCAACTGTTTAAGGATGATTTCCCCGTGTGTTTGAGACTCTAGTGATATGAAAGTCACAGCACTACACTGCATTCATAAAAATATTATTCAAAACTGGCTACCAGATATATATGTCTTATTGTAAGTAAATTATTTAAAAAATGTTATTGCTCAATTCTTCTGTCAGTTCACAGGCTCTTCAGTGTCCAATTATTAATCTAAATCATAATTAGCATAACATTTGATGTTCTTTAAGAATTTTTATGTAGAGCCTCCCTGTCCATCTGTGTTTGACATCAGTTTCCAAGATTTCCATAAAGGAAGTGGCTGGAATAGAATGGTTTACTTTTATTTCTGTCCTTGTACTACCTCCTTGCACTTGTATGCTCCTGCATATATCATTCTTCTCTTGTCCCCTTTCTCTCACACACTCAAGCACTTGGTACTCATTTTTGTAAAGTTATTTGTCATTTTTAATCCACTGCATCCAATATACTCACTCTTTTTGGATATCTCACTTTCTGTTATTCTTTGTATGTGGCAATATTACAAAACTGGTGCATTCAACTATGTAGAGGCAGAAATATCAAAGATAACATATGACATCATTCAGCAGAGGCAAAGTAAGTGCAAAGGTACAGTGTTTAATATCTAGAAAAATTTTTGCATTTTGAAATTTTACCTAAGATATATAGATTCATTGGTCAGAGGTACTTTATTTGTCTGTAAATGTTGTCTTTGATATATATATATATATATATATATATATATATATATATATATATATATATATATATATATATATATATATATATATATATATATAGACACACACAAGCTACATATTTGTATACCCTTGCTAGTATGGGACAACCAAGATAAGGTGTCCTCACACACACACACACACACACACACCCACACACACACACACACACACACATCATTTTCTTGGAAATATTTGATTGAATCTCAATATTTACATATTTGTTAATCTTGTGTTATATATATATTTACCTACATCTCTGTATATCAAATGAATTTTTATCACCATATCTTAGCCAATTTTCATACTACCCTGTCAAGGGGTAGCATGCAACTTTCATCTATATGTTAAATTTCCCATTTGTCTCATCCCTTCTAAAATGTTAATTCTTTCCTCTCTCTGCAAGGTGCATTTGATGATGATGATGTCACTCACGTGGAGGGCGATGTCAACCCCGTGCGGGATCTGGAGATTATCCTGGATGAGCTGCGGCTCAAGGTAAGCCTGGACTGTGGGATTTGGAGAGCAAGGATGGCTGGGCTCATTAAGCCACAGTCTGTCATTTATTTAACATACAGTTATCTTTCCAGTCTTTTGGTTCATAGTTGTCTTTCCTTTCTTTTGGTATATACATCTTTATTTCATTTTGATCAAATAATGTTAGTGTGTTAGTTAGTCAACATCTAATTATCTTTCCTCTCCTTTGGTTCATTGCTACCTTGCCTCTTATTTCATTCTTGGATTTTTACTTTACCTCTAACAAATAATGTTCTCTAAATATGTTTGCATGCTATTGTCCCACAATATTCTGGCTTTTTTTCCTCTTGGCAAGAAAACATGATTTCATCTAAAATAAATGTACAGCCAGATGACACTGTGGTGGGAACTTCACTCTTCCCAGTGTTACCCATGTATTATTACACCTGTAGTTTATTCTGCTGTCACAGTTACTTGTACATACAGCATATTGCATAAATAGTGTTTTCTCTCTCTCTCTCTCTCTCTCTCTCTCTCTCTCTCTCTCTCTCTCTCTCTCTCTCTCTCTCTCTCTCTCTCTCTCTCTCTCTCTCTCTCTCTCTCTCTCTCTCTCTCTCTCTCTCTCTCTCTCTCTCTCTCTCTCTCCATGCTTTATTAATGAATGGGAAGATTGCAGAACTAACCATTGTTCTTGTAGAAAGGAAGAGATTAATGTAATATACATACAAATACAGATATAAAGAGAAACAGATCAATCAATCTTTTACCATCTTGTGAATAGGGAATGCTGTTGATATCATCAACATATATTGCATATATTCATTGTTAATATTGGTTTTCATGTGTTAACCCCATGTTTAAATTACTATATTTATAGAATGGTGCTTACAAAATTTTCTTATGATCATTTGTTTCTCTTCAGGATGTTGAGTACATTGAAACTGTGTATGAGAAGATGTTTAAGCTGGTGGAGCGTGGCGGGGACAAGAAGCTCAAGCCAGAGTATGATTGTGTCTGTAAGATTAGGAATCTGCTTTTAGAGGAGAAGAAGCAGGTGCGGTTTGCTGACTGGGACACCAAGGAGGTGAGTGGTGCTGCTTGCAGTCCATGAAAATACAAGGGAAGGAGGTGTCAGGAGTTATGTAATCATATATATTGATTTTGTTGTTGAAAACAGCTTTGACATGTGTCATAGGCAAAGGTAAGTCATGCTTCATGCCTATTGTTTCATTGACAAGAACAAAGTTATATTGCAATGTTTAGTCATACATATCAAAAGTGCCTTTTAATTATTGATTTGTTTATATATTAATAAGTAAATTTATCATTTATTTATATATATATATATATATATATATATATATATATATATATATATATATATATATATATATATATATATATATATATATATATATATATATATATATATATATATATATATATATATATATATATATATATATATATTTATTTATTTATTTATTTATTTATTTATTTATTTATTTATTTATTTATTTTTATTTAATGATTTTCTCCCACAACTTTCAGATTGAGGTTTTGAATAAGCATCTTCTCATCACCAGTAAACCCATGATCTACCTTGTTAACATGTCAGAGAAAGACTACATCAGGAAAAAGAACAAGTGGTAAGTATTAACAAAAGTACTTATGTTACATTTTGCATGCTTCATGCAGAACTTCTGGAACAAAAAAAAATGTAATAATATGTGTGCATTACAAACAGTTAATTATGCAGGTGAGTATCCGTCACTCCGACTCATTGAATCTATGCTGAAATTTTTCTAATGGAAAGAATGAAACTTAAAAACATAGCATGTTTTGAGTGCATGCATGACATTTACTGAAGCAGTTTTGGGCTACCTCTCTGATCTTTTCTTTAATTAAGTGATCCTTTTTCATATTAACTGGTGTTGGCTTAAATTTGCTCCATCAGAACAGTGAAGTATATATATTCCAGTCACACTCAGATCTTTATTATTACTTTCTCACTTTGTGTTATGGTTAAGGTGGGATTTTGAAGATGTGAAAAGAAAAGCATTTCATAGTCACTGTAAAGATTTTATGTTGAAATGGGTCACTGTATGCCTCACATGTACTGTTCATGTAGTGGCAGATTGTTTCAAAGGAGAAGGAGAACAGAACTTGATAATGCAAGCTAAAAAATAATGTGACAGGAATGAAAAGACTGCAGTAAACTTTTTGACAAAAAGTATTGGAGAATTTTTTTTTTGGGGTGGGTGGGGGGCAGGGGTGGCAGGGGGAAGAAAGCATGAGGAATGGATAGAGATAATGTATGTGTACCACACCTCAGTTATTTCATTGCCCACATGGAAAACTTTACCTGGTAGCAAGGTAAGGTACAAGAATAAGATACTTCTTGATGGGTAATAATTTTGCCTTCATTATAAAAAACTATTACTTATGAAGTAGGATTATAAGACATCTGTTTTGTACTGCTTGTCTTGAAAATTACATGCTTCCTTAAGAAATTAATAAATGATGATGTACTTTACCAGGCCAACATCTTACGAAGCAAAACTTGTGGCTATAATGTTGTAGCACTTGTGTCATTATGTTTACTATATATATATATATATATATATATATATATATATATATATATATATATATATATATATATATATATATATATATATATATATATATATATATATATATATATTCCTTGCAATTTAAGAAAAGTAGGAAAGGAAATAAGGGAATGGGTGAGGCTTGGGAACTTCGTTACAAAAATGTTTTTATGAAAATTTATATTCATTTGAAAAAATTTTTTTTTTTTTTTTTTTTCACTTATATTCTCAAAACATCATTCCATGCCACATTTTTGGGATAGGCAAGTTCAGCAAAAGACAGAGAAAAAATGTGCCTTCACATTGACTGAAGTAGCCATAATAATTACCAGTTATTGGTGCTGACTATTTTACTACTTCTTACTCAGGTTTGCATCCTAAGAAATACTAAATGAGAGGAAAATCAAGCATATCTTTCTCCTTCAAACAAATATAATCTTCTTGTAACATTATATTATATTTTGAGTATGCAGTCACAAATACTTTACCTATCATGAAAAAGAACCCAACAACAGAAAGTACTGTTAACCTATCTATAATCTTCCTTCTTTAAGTGAACATATGCAGCCGCCCAGTAACACTATTTTCATTTCTTACTACCATCACAAGCTTATTACTTCACCCACCACAAAAAAAAAGCACAACAGAGGGTACTAACATACTAGTGTTCTACCCTTCTGCTGTCATCTGGGTGGCTTTTCCTAATAAATAGTCTGCATTGGTTGAACATCCCTTAATGACATATCCAAGCATGATGAGTTGGTCTTGCCTGTCCACCAGCTAGACTTGCCCCGTTCCTCCTGTTCCCAGTCCGAGTGGCAGGTCACGGCCTCCACCCAGGTTCTTGACATTGCTTATTTGAATACCTTGGATCTTAGAGAAGCTTTGTGGGACTACTGAAAAAAAAGCATGTAACTGTATCTTGTGCATGAGTAACCAGAGAGAGAGAGAGAGAGAGTAGGTGGATTTTCTTGTAGCATGTGGATCTATTAAGTGTGTTTGAATGTCAGCCTTGAAGAAGATTTATTAGATGAGAAAAAACTACATTACAGTATGTGTCACCAGTTGAGTCAGGTCAGGGGGTTCTCTCTCTCTCTCTCTCTCTCTCTCTCTCTCTCTCTCTCTCTCTCTCTCTCTCTCTCTCTCTCTCTCTCTCTCTCTCTCTCTCTCTCTCTCTCTCTCTCTCTCTCTCTCTCTCTCTCTCCATGCTTCATTCGCTTCTAGACGATTTAGTTTTCACACACACACACACACACACACACACACACACACACACACACACACACACACACACACACACACCACACACACACACACACACACACACACACACACACACACCACCTCGCCCAAGCATTGCCTTTAGTGTTCTCAGTGGAAGAATGCCGTGCAATAATTATTTGTCTTATCACAATCGTACAAGTTCCCGGAAACCACTTTTTAGGCGCTTTAGTGTCCGTGGCCGCGAGCCGTGCTGGTACAATTGGCCTCGAATTTATTTTGTTCTGCCCGCTGCTGCTGCTGATGATGATGGTGATGTTCCTGTTGTCTTGGCCTTGCTGTTGAGATTCGACTCTCTCTCTCTCTCTCTCTCTCTCTCTCTCTCTCTCTCTCTCTCTCTCTCTCTCTCTCTCTCTCTCTCTCTCTCTCTCTCTCTCTCTCTCTCTCTCCTATTCAAATTTTATCATTTTTATTATTCTGTTTACCTTATGCAGTGTTGATTTAAGTACAGAAAGGCAGAACAGAGAACAGGATACCCGTTGGCCCTTACGAGGCTGTTTGTGGTATCCTACACTATAGTACTATAATGTAGGAGAGAGAGAGAGAGAGAGAGAGAGAGAGAGAGAGAGAGAGAGAGAGAGAGAGAGAGAGAGAGAGTTGCAGGGACAAGGGAGTAATTAGCTTAGGTTGTTAGTCATGTGGACGAGGAGGGCTTTTGGTGGTGGCCGCAGGAGGAGGAGGAGGAGACGGAGGAGGGGAAGAAGAGGTGTGTGTGGGGAGGGAGAGGGGAGTCCTTGTTGATTAGCCGAGGGGCAGGGTGGGCGGAGCCAGCGACGGGCGGGGATTGGTCAGGTTGTGGCCAGCGACAGTTCCTGATGACGGACACGCAACCCCCTTCCCTTCCCCACGCACTCTTTCTCTTCTTCCCTTCGTGTCTCCCTCCTGCCCCCTCCCTCTCTCTCTTCCTCACTCAGTCCAGCCTTCATTTTGTTTACGACTGCTCTTCCTCGGTAGTTGTCACCTGAGTAATGGCGGCCACGGGGACATTCCTTAGCTCCCCCCTTCCCTCACTTCCCTCCTCTTTCCTCTCTCCTCCTCCCGTCCCTTCCTCCCATTTTGCCGCAATAAGACCAGGAGAAAGTAATTGGACTTAAATTGTACGTAATTTTTCGCATTAAAACCGGACCTGGTAACTAGATAGCGACCGGCTGCTGGGATAATTGGGATGTGCTGTGTCGCCCCGTATCCTTCAGCAGCCCTTGTCCCGCCCCGCCCCGCCCCGCCCCGTTGTTCTTATGGCAGCTGATACCACACCTGTCGCCCCAACTTGACGGCTGAGCACCCTTAGCTGTGAGGGATGCACGGCTCAGCGTTACCGAAACTTGCTACAATGTAAATACGCATAACATATTGAGTCCACACCCTTGGCTGTCAGTGATGAACGGCTCAGCGTTACCGAGACTACAGGGTTCTGGTGTAACTATAACAAATTAAGTCCACATCTTTGGCTGGGAATGATGCATGGGGCCGGCAGTGATGTGGTTAGTTTAAGGGTATTATTATGTATTATTAAGCGCTTTGTTCTCATTAGAATGATTTTCAAACACTACATAAATAATGGACTCTCATTGACGTTGTTGATGATGTAGAATCTTTGTTAAAACTACCACGACAGTCATAAAGACACCGTGGAGCATCACTGTTAACTTTCACTCAAGCCTGTTAAATATGAGTTAGTACGACATGTTTGGAATACGGTCTTTGCTCTTGACTCTATAAATAAGAAGAGATTATATGTGTTGGAATAGAACAGGTTTATTCAGAAGTTATGCTAGGATGACTGGAAGATACAGGGAGCTGGAGAAGATTAAAGGAAGCTTTTTTCATAGGGGAATCAAATAGGATTATGATATGAACAGAGACACAGTGTAATTGGTGTGCGGGAGGTGTCCACTGTCCGTCACTGCGCACCGCTTATGATGATTCCAAAGAAAACCTTATCGTGGGCCTGCTGCTCAGGTCAGACCACAGGTGAAGCAGCGTCACTTTAGTGACGTATTGGAAAGACAGTGTTTGAGTCTGCAGTGTTTCGTTAACCGCTGCATTTGATATCGGTTCAGTGTTGGAAAGCGCCGGTCAGGAAGAAAATCTGAATTCCTAATATTATCTGCATTCATATTGTAGTATTACTCTAAGAATTTTTCACCTTGGAGTGTAGGAGCTCGAGACTTGGTCAAATTCCTAGTGGATCCCGATTATCTTGAGGCCTGAAGGCAGTCTTGGTGGTGATGATGGGTCTGATAGTGCCCTTGATTCCAAGTCAAGTTGAAGCACACTGGAGTCTGACAGCTGTGGTGCCCTGTTGTGTACCAGCCTATGCCATGAGTAGAGAAATACAGTTATCTGGACGATTGATATCTGCTTTGGTTATTTCGATACGTTGTTTATTGTAGCCTGAATCTCAGTCACTACTTACATCGGCAGTGGTGTTTTTTTGTTGTAAGAAGTGGCACGAAAAGACGGCAGCATCCCTGGGGTTGCATTGGAGTACGTATTTGTCATCATTCCCCGCCACATATATGAATTCATCATGCCTGTCCCCTATAGTCTTCTGAAAGAATTGAGTCGTCACATTTTATCAAGCTGCACGCGAAAAGCACACAGGACAAGTCACCGCGAAGCGAAGCAGTGGTGAAGAGGAAGAGGAAGACGTGGAGTTTGGTTGAGGGGATAATAGAATCGTGTGGGATCAAGAAAATAAAAATCCCGTCTATCCTCCCACGATGAAGTCAGGTTACTTCTATATTATGGTAATTGTGCAAACACGTTGGCCTGGTGTGGTGGAGCGCGGAATGAGTAGAATTAAAGTAAGCGCCACTTCAACTACACCCTGATAAATATACGAATATTTACTCTATTGGAACAACTCTCAAACGTCTTATCCCTGCTATTTTTAACGCGTTAATGGGTGTTCATGGGACATCAGAGTATTTGCATGGTCCACGTAATCATTTAACAAAGATTCTGCACTGTTAATGGGAAAAACACAACATGAGAACCCAACTAATTATACCGGTGGTCCAACTGAATCCATATTCGGGAGCGAAACGTTCCATAATACGGGCTGTGGTGTATTCTCCCTCCGTGTGCCGGGACCGCATTCTCAGCCCTTTCGGCGTCTTAGCCTTGTCACACAAACTAGTGGAAATTGCTGACGTCTTCATGTTTTCACTACTCTAAGGAAAGTTTAACAAGTATTCTACACCACCAGTGGGAAGGCATGCACGAGAACCCAACTGACCATCTCTATGACCTTTGAAGACAGGCCTTATGAGAGTCATGAGGGTTTTAGGTGATAGCCCCTGCATGGACTGGAGCACTGCCGATCCGCTAGAGTCATCGTGTCGAGGCTCATCACACGAAGCCAGTCTGCGCAGATATGCAGCAAAACCTGAATCGATGCGCTGAACAGAACTTTGGGCAGAGATTGGCTTTGGTGGGGGGGGGAGGGAGAGGACAGTCACCCCACGCACAGACTATTATTAAGCAAACCATTCACTGGGGAGAGAAAAAAAAATGTTGGGTGGAAGTCTTTGGTCCTTAATTCGTTGGTGATATTGAGTGGAAGATTGAAGGGTGACTAGATAACCTGACTCAATAGCTTCTGGTGTGCCACTGCATGTAAATCTTTGAGAATCTAAGAAAAAAAGATTAAACATTTTTCTTTTATGCAGGAAGACATTATGCAACAATTACAGTCTCTCTCTCTCTCTCTCTCTCTCTCTCTCTCTCTCTCTCTCTCTCTCTCTCTCTCTCTCTCTCTCTCTCTCTCTCTCTCTCTCTCGAGCTTATTTTGTTTTTATGTTTGTTTATTACGTGCCAGCATTCGGTCGTTACCATAATTCCTGTATTTGTCTGCTTCAACCCTCTAGTCACGAACAAAATTATCTGTGTGTGTGTGTGTGTGTGTGTGTGTGTGTGTGTGTGTGTGTGTGTGTGGTGCATTATGTCTGTGTGTTTAGCGCGAGGAAAACGGTGTGCGAGGCTTTCATTATTGTGGGATGTGGTGAGGTGCATGGCTTGCGCATCCGTGTGATTATTCCTAATGCCACGCTATGCCTGTGTGTGTGTGTGTGTGTGTGTGTGTGTGTGTGTGTGTGTGTGTGTGTGTGTGTGTGTGTGTGTGTGTGTGTTTATTTACTGATCCTGCACCTCTTCCTCTTCCTCCTCCTGCAGGCTGGTGAAGATCAAGGATTGGATTGACAAGAACGACCCCGGCGCCATCCTGATCCCTTTCTCGGGGGCCTTCGAGCTGAGGTTGGCGGAGCTGGACGAGGAGGAGCGCGCCAAGCAGCTGCAGGAATTGAACACCACCAGGTAAGGCGGCGCAATGAGTTCCATATTCTGAGACGCTTCTGCTCGGCATCTCCACTACTTTCAAAAGGCACGAGTTGAAGCGACACGGATTTATAAGGATGCTTTTTTTTTTATGCTCCTAGTGACAGATTGATGAGATTTATTTATTATTAACAGAAGAAGCACTTGAGAACCTGACTTATCATCTCTGTGGCCTTAGGAAATAGTCGTGGTATGAGAGAGCAAAGCGTTTCTGAATACGGGTTTTTCTAGTTTCCAGCAGCATTACGGTGCATGAGATGGAAGTACCACTCTTCTGTTTATCCCACGGGAAGAACTTCATGGTAGATTTGTTATTTATTTTTTTTTATTATTATTATTATTATTATTTTTTTTTAGTTTCTTTGTTCTCGGTTTCTCAGTCTTATCAGCAGCATTACGAGGCACTGGATGAACATGTCTCTTACTGTCTATCCCACGATAAGAAAAAGAAAAAATCATACTACATTTTTATTTATTTTATTTTGTGTCCCTTGAGCTCGGCTACCCAATCTTTTCAGCAGCATTACGAGACGAGGCACTACATGAATATGTCTTTCTTACTGTCTGTCCCACGAGAAAAACTTCAGACTACATTTTTTTTTATTTTGTTTTCCTTAAGCTCAGCTCCCCAATCTTTTTACCATTGACTTGAGTTGTGGTAAGCCGTGTGTGCTGGGGGGAGGCTGGGAGGGGCGGGGGCGCGGGGCGGGGGACATCTGTTACTCTGGCTATCACGCACCGCCCCGCCTGGACATGACTGTCATTATGCAAAATTGAATGAGGTGCAATATAGACGTGAATGGAGGGAGATATAAAAGAAAACGTGGCAGATTGCCGCTTATCATCACTGAAGGAGAGTCTGGCTTAGATGAAATAGATTCAGAGTGATAGTTACTTGTCATTGCAACAGAGAGAGAGAGAGAGAGAGAGAGAGAGAGAGAGAGAGAGAGAGAGAGAGAGAGAGAGAGAGAGAGAGAGAGAGAGAGTTTAGAAGCGAACACGAACACACGAATACATTTCTGAACTAGTTTTCAAAGCTGATATCGATTTATTTATTTTATTTTATTTTTTATTTTTTTTGGGGGGATGAGGGAGGGAGAGTGGATTACTATAAGAGAAGGAATTGTGGGTATTATTATTATTATTATTATTACTAGTAATAGTAGAAGTAGTAGTAGTAATTGTTGTTGTTGTTGCAGTGTATTATCCTTTGTTATTATTTATTTATTTATTAATTCATTCATTTATTTATTCATCATTATTATTTTTGTTTCTCCACCATTTTCATGTAATACCGTGCCTGTGTAGCGCCATACAACCCTTAGAATTGCGGCGCCAGTGTAGTGTGTTCCGTGAGTCACTCGCCATTCGCTCTGTCTGCTTCACGGCAAGAAGCGACACCAGTGCTCCTGTTGTGATTGGTATCGAAGCGTGCCAGCCATGAGTATTGGAGATTGTTCTCTGATTGCACGGCGAGTGGGAGTCATGCGCTGAAATCTAGTAGCCTTCTGTGCTCTCTCTCTCTCTCTCTCTCTCTCTCTCTCTCTCTCTCTCTCTCTCTCTCTCTCTCTCTCTCTCTCTCTCTCTCTCTCTCTCTCTCTCTCTCTCTCTCTCTCTCTCTCACACACACACACACACACACACACACACACACACACACACACACACACACACACACACACACACACACACACACACACACACACACACACTGTTAGTTAGTCAGGCGACTTAAAACTCAGGGAAAATCGCCAGGCATAGTGAAAGGAAGCGAGGCATGTTGATTGACTGCCGGCTGTGATTGGTGGAGGTGGGGGCAGTTGGAGCGACTTACACTCAGCCATCAGTCTTTCATTTCAGCCTTGCCTCCCCTGCACGAGAAGCGGTGTGTGTGTGTGTGTGTGTGTGTGTGTGTGTGTGTGTGTGTGTGTGTGTGTGTGTGTGTGTGTGTGTGTGTGTGTGTATGTGTCATGACAGGAGGCAATATACTCTACAGATATAGTGTCACTCCTTCATTTTCGTCCCTTTCTCCCCTCGTCCTACCGTCCTCGTCCCGTGCCTGCCCTCCCTTAACCTCCCTCCCTGAGTGTCTGGCCTTGTCTCCTCCCCCGACACGCGTTTCCCCGTCTGTTTGTTTCATGTCTGTCTTGTTCATCGTCCGCCGCTTTCATTGCAAGGAATATGTCATTTTGGTTCCTTTCAGTCTGAATGTTAAGGCGACACAGGGAACGTTACCTTATAAAGAGAGAAAAGAAGACTGCTTTGTGAGCGTGATGCTTGACAGTCGTGTGAGCAAAATGCAGCACCAGGTCATCAAATGAAACCCATAGTTTGGAATTCTTTGGGTTCACATTAGGATTATTTTTCAAGGGCTCGGGAGTTGATTAGTCAGGTTCATAGGGGTGCTCCTTCTCTGTGACACTCGGGGTTGCAAAAAACCCGGGTTAAAAAAAAAAAAAACTTTTTAGGGGAGGGGGATTTTATTTATTGTTTGTTTATTCTTCATATTTATATATAAATCATTTTAAGTAAGCAATTAAAAAGTAATCTAGAGTGAAACAAAAGGTTTGAAGTGTTATCTGAAGGACAGACATTTGTTTAGGGCATGTTGATACAGGGTGGTCGGGTTGGACAAAACCTGTGTTAACTTGTACTGTACAGGAAATGAATGGGTCAGGGTTGAATACTTTTACATTTTTGTATGTAAATGTACAGACGGCTCCCTACTTGATGAAGCAGCCTTCGTACCCGTATTTTTTTTAGCTAAACCCACGTGTCAACTCAAGGGATTTTAATAAGTAAATATCACAGGCCAGAAATCGTGACGTCAATTAAGCCACACTTCCTTTGTCAACCACACTCCATGACTCTCCCCATTCCCTCCTTGTTTCTACACTTCTCATACTCCCTCCCTATTTCCTTCATCTAAGCACCTCCCCTCCCCCCCCTCTCTCTCTCTCTCTCTCTCTCTCTCTCTCTCTCTCTCTCTCTCTCTCTCTCTCTCTCTCTCTCTCTCTCTCTCTCTCTCTCTCTCTCTCTCTCTCTCTCTCTCAATATGATATGAAACATTTTTTTTTATATGTAAAATATTGAAAAAACACTCAAGCTTTTCTTTTTATTTTTTATTGTTATTATTTTATTTTATTTTATTTTATTTTATTTATTTTTTTAATTCATTTATATTTTTTTATTTTATATTTATTTATTTTTTTTATTTTATTTTATTTTTTCATAGTCAATCCTGATGACAGTGTAGACTCCTTGTTGAACTATCACCTAGATTATGAAAACACCCTTGTGAACCTTGATGATCTTCACTGCTAAACCTTATGAATAGCACTGCATGTAGTTAGGCAAAGCGGCCAGTCTTAAGATTGCGGTCCCTTGCAGCAGCTACCGCACAACACACTTCCCACGGTCTTGAAGTCCACCAAACTCACACCAGCACTGCGAAAATACATCATGACATTTTTTCGCATGTTGTAATGATCACTCTTTTAACAGTTGATGTTTCGCCATGAGCAAAGATGGTTTTCGTGATGAATGAAGGGTGGATATTAAATATTTACTGAAGGAAATCACGCTTTCATAGGGAAACGGGTGCTGTATGTTAGCTTCTTCACGCTAAATGTAGAGAAACGCCCTCCTACAGATCTGATTGTTGTTAGAGCTGTAATAGAAAGAAAGGCCGAGTTTGTCCCCTCGCATCAGTGTTCATGAACACAGAAATAGTTGCAAGCTCTGGAACTATCCGGTCGCGTCATATTATACTTAGAAAGTAATGAAAAAATTATAAAATTGATGAGTCGCATCCAACGCTCCAAGAATGTAAAGTAAAATAATGAAAAGCTCAAATTAGATAAGGTTAAATAATTTTCGAGAACATAAAGAAATAAAAGAAAATCCTAGATTTGTTAGCTCGTGTCCAGCACTTTACAGAAATATAAAATGGACCGTGGGAAAAACCCTGTAATGCTCCCCAGTGAGCCGTAGACACCAGCTGCCCCTCAAGGAAGCACAAGACTCCGTTTTTTAGCACTACACAACCCAGGAAACTATAACCAGCCCGATCAGTGCAGTACTAGTTACTTATAAAACCTGAACCGATACAAAAGTTAAGTCGGCGCCATATACATGCTACAGTTGTGCGCGGCCTCAGCACTCCTCTACTTGTCATTGGCCTTTGAGTCTGTGGTGGAGGTTAGGATAGGTCATGTTAGGTTAGGCCTTTGAGTCCGTGGTGGGTGATATCCCTTACTCCGAGTCACGGCCTCTGTGACATCTGGGTTTCCGCAGTTTACCTACGCATTTATCGGCCAATCCGAACGTAAGATGAACAATTGGGTGACCTGTGCGACGCTTGCCTGCCAGGCACGCCAGCCTCTGCGTCACGGAGGCACATACTGCACATCGCTCATTTAAGTGTACTTATATGAACAAATTGTCAAAAGTGGATCGGATAGACGGTTTATGAGATGCCAAGCTGGCCTTCACTTTTTTTACTCCTGGCTCGTGTGTACTTGGAGTAGCATCATTGTGGCTCGTGAGTCCATCACAGCAGCATGGCTTGCCGATGCACGAGTGTTACGGTGTCACGTCACCTGAAACAAATCAAAGCAAAAAATGGCACAGGAAAAGTATCACTTGAAACTATGTCGCAAATTAAGGACTGTTAGAAAAGAATGATATTTGAAAATTTTGGACCAGGAAAAGTGTTGCCTGTATATGTGTTGTAAATGTTGGAATACAAAATATTGACATTGAAAGGTGTGTTGCAAATTTGAGTCGTGAGAAATTGCAGTATGAAAACCACAAGAGTTGCAATGA
>NC_087154.1:22704526-22707026 GCF_035594125.1 Scylla paramamosain
AACAGGTGTGCCATCCCCGCCCCGCCCCGTGCCCGCACCAGCCTCGCAGCCCCGTCCATCAAACCATCTTCCGATCAGTCACCCGGCGCCTCACCCCTGCCGGTCCTCTTAAGTGTTTTGACCTCAGTTCCTTCACCGAGGCAGTACTCCTCTCCACGTGTCTGCCGTGCCTAGATTGGGAAAGCACAGGTCGTGTTTTTGTTAATTTGGTACTCGTTATTACTAAAATGGTGCACGCTTTCACTGCTGCATTGTGGGACGTGACACTGTGATCCTGTTGTTAGTTCAGTGGAATAAGAAATTAATCACGCCGATTAGGTTATTGTGCATGTAGATTGTAAGAGCGTAAAAATAAATAAATAATTAAAGCCCTCAAGGAAAAACTTGCGTAGAATTGAAGAGGAAAAATGAAGGAAAAAAGCAGTAATTAGTAGATAAAAAGGGAATGCAGCATTATTATTTTTTTTATTTATTTATCCTTAATTTAAATATTGATGCCTTTAATTTATTATTTTTTTGTTTATTGTATATTTTATGTGATGGTGTGAAAGGTTTAAAACTGAAATGGCTGCTCTCTCTCTCTCTCTCTCTCTCTCTCTCTCTCTCTCTCTCTCTCTCTCTCTCTCTCTCTCTCTCTCTCTCTCTCTCTCTCTCTCTCTCTCTCTCTCTCTCTCTCTCTCTCTCTCTCTCTCTCTCTCTCTCTCTCTCTCTCTCTCCAAGTGTGTGGCAGGGACCAGGGCCGCGGTTACATGCAAGTAAACATCAGTGCACCGAGGGAGGGACCTTATGTTGTCTAGATCTCTCGCAAAGTTACGAGCTATCACGTCAACCTCACGAAACCAAAGGAATGTCCATCACCTCATGAAATCGAACCACACATACAGCTTCAAATGTAACAGGTTTTTGTGTGCACCGCTGATGGAAGGGTCTACGGCACGTCCATTTTATACCGTGACCTGTTACTCCTCTATTGTATGAGCACTGAACTTTGTGATGTCCTGAGGGTGAACCTGATGTAGAGGATATGAAGACTACCTGTACACGTGTAGGTTCAATGAGGCCTGAAATCTATGTCCATGGAACGTTTGAATGGATAAGCGAAAGAAATCAATGGGAGGAGTGTGGGTTGGGGAGGGAATAGCGTTGTGCTGTGCTGAAGGGAAGGCGTGCAGCTGATGGATTTTGCAGGAAAGACAAGTTAGGACAAAGGAGGGAAGTGGTCAGTTTGATTACGGCAAGGAGAAGGGACCAGACTTTTGTATGGGCTTAGTTTCTTAAGATGAAGTGTAAGGGAAGAATGGTGCCTCGTTTGTCAAGAAGGGGCGTGGTGAAATGGTAGGATGGGATTTAGTTTGTTAATAAAAGTGAATAGAAGAAAGGGATTGATTTTTAAGAAGGGGTTTAGTGAAAGGAAAAATTAATTGATGATGCTGTTGCACCGACAAAGTAGAGGAATGCTGGGTCCACATCTTGCAGCTAATCATGACCAGCCATAACAATAACTTGTTTTGCTTGAGAACTCACATAATTTTTTTTTTTTTTCATACATACAATAACTGGAACTGTAAATCAGGTAGACATGGAAGTAACATCTGCTAACCTGTTATTTTTGTATTCTAAATGCTTTCAAATTCTTTGCTTTGCTTAAAGGTCAGTGAAAAAGGTGCAGAGGTAGGTGGCAGGAGTCCATTGCTTGAGTGGGTGAGATGTAGAGCGTCAGCCTCAGACGAAAATGCTGCGCTTTTTGCTCAGGAATATAGGCAGTGAGAACAAATCGAGCAGCAGTCAGTAACATTTGTATGGGATAAAAGAAAAGAAAAACAAATGTGGAGCACTAAACGAATAGTATGAACGGAATTATGAGAAGGGAGAAGCCAGGCGTTTGATTAAATAGTGGGAAGAAAGAGAACAAGATAATACAAAAGAAGACTCCCTCACCAAACGACTGATTCACGTGCCTTCACTAAATTGCTTTCTGTCCCCTGCCCCTCCACATTCACTTCCCCTTGTACGTTCTCGTGCACGCCCTCCTCCCCGCCCACCTGTCTGTAGGGCGGCAGTGCCACGTCTGGGCTCCCCTTCCTCTTCCCTCGGGCGCCCCAGCTTCCAGGAAACCAAAAGAAAGCTAGAAAATTAGAGGATGGTTCGAATCAGTGACATCGAGATAGTTTGGTGTTCAGAGCTTTATTGAGCGACATGTTGGTTGTGCTGACTCTCAGCTGAGGGGAGCGGTTGTCAACCTGTGAACTCACTTTGACAAGCACTTTCTTCATTAAAATGGAGTGTATTATATATATATATATATATATATATATATATATATATATATATATATATATATATATATATATATATATATATATATATATATTAGAGAGACAGGCAGAGAGAGAGAGAGAGAGAGAGAGAGAGAGAGAGAGAGAGAGAGAGAGAGAGAGAGAGAGAGAGAGAGAGAGAGAGAGAGAGAGTTCAGCATTGGATTAGTTAGTTTCTGAAGTCT
>NC_087154.1:22712026-22714526 GCF_035594125.1 Scylla paramamosain
CAGTCAGAGTTTCCTTAACGTTTGTCTGCCCATTTTTCCTCGTTTTTCCACCCTTCCCTTTTGTAAATGGCCATCGCACGACAGGGCTTTCCTGTGGGTGTATGGCGTGCTAAGTGGAGTGCTCCACCCTTCACCTCCCTTTATCGATGATTTACTGACCCACCACCTGCCGCCATGCCGTCATTACCTGCTCCTTTTGCAGCTCCTGCTTCTGCTGGGAGTCTTGCCTGCATCTCCGCCCAGTGCTGTTTATTCTAGACATGTCCGCGCCACTCACTTGTGTGTTAACACTGGCTCATGCATCCTACGTGAGAGAGAGAGAGAGAGAGAGAGAGAGAGAGAGAGAGAGAGAGAGAGAGAGTTCAAATACTGTTATCACTATAATCGTTTGTCAATGTTGATATGTACTGCCACTACCTGTAATTAATATGTACTCATGTAATAATTGTGTGTATGTGCGCGTGTATAATGATATATATATATATATATACGAGTATATATATATATATATATATATATATATATATATATATATATATATATATATATATATATATATATATATATTCGTGTGTAAATACGCCAGTAGCAACAGGGATTCACCAAGACTTTTTTCCCCAAGATGATTATGCTCGTATGAGGTTGTGATGGCTTTGAGGGACACACACACACACACACACACACACACACACACACACACACACACACACACACACACGGTGGTCGTAACTCTGTGCCAAATGTACTCCAGGTAAATAAAGTGACGGTGGGCGGTGCATGAGACACACAGCAGCCAATAGACGCCAGGCAGGTGTGGGTGAAGTAACCAATAGGACAGAGAGCCGTGACCTTGCCCCGCCCTCCTCACGGTGTGTGTCCCCGCCTCTTTCCTCCCTCCCTCCTCTTGTCATTGCTCCGTGGAAGGAATAATTTGTGGCTGTCGATCTAGAGGCCTGTATTGTGTGTCTCCTTCCCTCCCTCCCTCATTTAGACATGCAACACGCGCGCCCGACTTATTTACCGTCGCTTATCGTCCGTAATGGCAGGTTAATAAGTGCTGTAGGAGCTATATTAGACTGTGGGGGAGGAGAGGGCCATGGGGCTTTGACGGGGACGCCTTCGTTAGTAAGACCCCATCCCCTCTCTCTCTCTCTCTCTCTCTCTCTCTCTCTCTCTCTCTCTCTCTCTCTCTCTCTCTCTCTCTCTCTCTCTCTCTCTCTCTCTCTCTCTCTCTCTCTCTCTCTCTCTCTCTCTCTCTTCCCTTCTTCAAAATACGGCCTGGCTAAGATGTCTTTTTTTTTTCTTTTTTTTTCCCAAATTTCTCCCTCGATTTTGTCTGTCCCAGTCTTGCATGACACTGCTTGCCACGCACTCACGGGGAGGTGTGTGTGTGTGTGTGTGTGTGTGTGTGTGTGTGTGTGTGTGTGTGTGTGTGTGTGTGTGTGTGTGTGTGTGCGGGCGCGCGCGCGCGCAGAGCTGAAGAGTGAGTGAGCCATTTCTTTTGACCACACCATTGACGACTGGTTAGACAGGTGATGACAGACCGAATTCCCCTGCCCTCTCCACCTTCCCATCCTCCTCCTCCTCCTCCTCCTCCTCCTCCTCTGGTTCCATTCACTTCGCTCCTCCTCCTCCCCAAGGTTATTATTAAGACGGATAAAAATATTCAGATATATTCCATTGTCTTTTTTCTTTCATCATTTTTGATATCCCGCTTCAGCCACTACTCCCTCGCGTGTCAGTCACCGTCACTGGGAATGCGTTGACGTTCTCTCTCTCTCTCTCTCTCTCTCTCTCTCTCTCTCTCTCTCTCTCTCTCTCTCTCTCTCTCTCTCTCTCTCTCTCTATATCTATCTATCTATCTATCTATCTATCTCTCTCTCTCTCTCTCATAAATAAGAGATTGCGTTGTTTTTATTATTATTACGAATAACTATTTTTGTTGCGTCTCGGTTTATCTTTCATATCTTGATTTGTTTTATTATTTCACTTCATTCATGTACTCATTTCTTAATTTATTAGTTCATTCGTTTAGTTTATGTGTTATATTCGCTTTTTAGTTGATTTTTTTTTTAATGGAAGATTGACAGTATCACAAATAGTAGTTGTTGACAGAGAGAGAGAGAGAGAGAGAGAGAGAGAGAGAGAGTCATATATAGATAGACAGATTACCATAACGAACAGTAAAAAAACAGAAGGGCACAAAGGCAGCCCAGTGACATACCATCGTCCTCTCCTCTCAGAAAGAAAAAAAGAAAAAAAGAAAAAAGAAAAACATGAACGAAGGAAAATGGACCAGCGTGTAGACCATCAAACAACAGATACACTCACAGACAGACAGACAAAACAGACCATGAGAGGAAAAAACACGTCGCTACCTGGTACCCGGATAGACGCAGCTGTTGTAGATGAGGGTTTGAAACGAGGGCATTACGATCTTTTAATTAGCAGGTGTGGTGGCGAACCGGATGTGTGGCGCGACTCCTTTATCCCAACACTG
>NC_087154.1:22719526-22727026 GCF_035594125.1 Scylla paramamosain
CAAAGCAGAACTGACTGGTGGTCTGCAAGCACCTACTCTAGAATATTCTTAGTCTTTCTAGAATGAATTCCAGAATGTTTTCAGTCTTTCTAGAATATTCTTGAACCTACTTTAGAATATTCTGAATCATTCTAGAAAATTCTTGATACTTTACATATTTTACTGTATTCTAGAAGGTTCTAGAATATTCTGGAAATGTTTACATTGAATAGAATGCTCTGATATGTTCTAGAAATTTCTAAAGTGTCTGGTAGAACATTCTGTAAGATTCAAGATTTCTGAAATGTAAGCAAATTCTTCTAAATATGAGAAATTTCTTTCTAAATCTGGTCATTTCAAGAATGATCTTATTAAAATTAAAAATCTTTAGAACACTTTATATTCTTTCTTTCATTGTTTTAACATATTTGCAACATTTCAAAAGCAATTAGATAAGCAATTGAAACTTTGCAAAGGTATTTACCTGACATGAAAACCAATAGTAACCCAGACTCATATGTTATAAGGCAAAAATGTAAATTCATTGCTCTAACCACAAAAGCAAAGTTTTAGGATCAAAATAACTTTTTTCTATTTTGTTTGGATGGAAATAACTAGAAAATTATGGTTTGGGGCCAAGGACAAGACAAAAGTGAAATTTTGTTACATAGTGTTATTGAAGTTCTCATATTCATTATAACAATTATAGTTTGCATCATACACATTGAAGAAATTTTTAGAATTGGTTTTGAAAAGTCATAATGATGCAAAATTTAGTGAGGAAAGTGAGGGAACAAAATGATACCATCCTCCCCCTCCAGAATTTGTAAGTTACAGTACATGTCTCTCACCTGCCCCCCCACCCAAACAAGGCCCAGACTAATCATGATTCTCACATTGCAGCGCTCTGGACAAGATCATCGTGCAAGGCTACAAGGCACTGCAGCTCATGTACTTCTTCACCTGTGGCCCAGATGAGTGCAAGGCGTGGACCATCCAGGTGAGCTTGGGGTGGGAGACAAGGGTGTGGTGGGCAGCACCAGCACAGTGAACTGAATTTACCAACACATCATGAAGGTAAATAAGCCAAAAAAGTAATATGACAAACATTGATTATGTATCATGTTATATAGATAATGTTGAGTGTTTTCCTTTTCTTCTCTTTTTTTTTATTCATGTTCCATTCACTTATGTTGAGTGTCATCCGTTGAAAGAAGGGAAAATATACAATAATTCTGGAAATGAAAAATAAGAATTTTTTTTTCTTTACTTAATATACATCATAGCATCTTGAAAGGCAGCTTCCTTACTTAGATATGGCTGTCATGACCATCCATGATCAGCTTCCCTTGACATTGCAGTTCTCTCTCTCTCTCTCTCTCTCTCTCTCTCTCTCTCTCTCTCTCTCTCTCTCTCTCTCTCTCTCTCTCTCTCTCTCTCTCTCTCTCTCTCTCTCTCTCTCTCTCTCTCTCTCTCTCTCTCTCTCTCTCTCTCTCTCTCTCTCTCTCTCTCTCTCTCCAAATCATAGTGTCTTAAAATGTAGTGATATGTAAGCATATGGCATATCAAAAAAAGTGGAAGGTTTAACAAGGGAGTGAGTTTGAACAGATGATCCATGATTGAACTGAGAATATTTTGCTAAACATTTCATGTTATTTTCCTATGGTGTTGTGCACAGTGCAGGAAAAAGCACCGACAGCATAGGTTTCTCATGCTGCTTTTTTAATTCTCCATCATAAAGCAACAAGTATCACAGTCATTTGTATTTCTAAATAATCATTGGTATGTGTTCTCATAGTGTTGATACTGCCATGTTCATTAAGATGTGTCTATTTCTGCTGCTTATGTATATTGTGAACCAGATTATGAGTTGGAAGGTTGAGAAACATATTTGACTTGAGCACTGAATAATGAGACACAGCATAGCCTTGTTTCATGCACATTTCTTGTATGAATTTATAGTTGCTTTCACAATCTATTTAATATCTTTATTAATGTATTAAAAAGTCAGGGTGCATATCCACACAAAACCTTCTAGGTTGTGTTATCCATTGCACAAAACAGAAGAAAGTACAATATATAAATATAGTTAATTATTGAAGAATAGTAGGGATATTGAAAAGAATTTTTGTTTGTTGTTACCTATGCAGCACAAGGTTATGGAACTTGGACAGTGAATGAGTGGCTGAGTCAAGGATGATGGAGATGTTCATCTTCAGAAAGGCACCAAGGAGATAGGAGAATTAATAGGTTATTGTAGGAGAAAAGTGCACTATAACATGGAAGTGCATTTTAGTGTTCATGATTGATAAAAAATACCTACAGATATAATGAACATACCCAGGATGAGGCCTGTGAAGATCTTCCTCCTCATAATGTCACTTGGAATGAATAGTTGCACTGCACACTGAATGAAGAATGCCTTGAGTTAGAATGAACATATTTAGGGAATGGATGATGACTGACTGAGTAAAGAAAATATTTGGTAGTAAATCATAAGACACAAAATTAGTAGAATCTTTTTGGCTGAAAAAGCAATAGCTGAATATTTTTTTAGCATCATGGATGAAGGAAATGTGTAATACAGCTGGAATAAGGTATGTATGAATAGGGTATCCTGAGGGCATTTGTCATAGCCATCTTTTTCATAGGAATCTTACTACAGGGAGCTCAAAGGATTAGAAAAGAGAATCATTAATTCATTGTAGAAAAAAATTGCTGGTGTACGGTATTTTTCATAGTGCTTATTTCATGTATGTATGTGTAATTGTTTACTGAAGACAAATAAGAAAGAATGAAAGAGACGAAAGCAAAGGTGGTAATGAAGTCAAAATGTGTGTGTAAATGTTGGTAAGTGGTGGTGAGCTAGTACAGTTCAGTTTACAGATTATACTGGACAGTTCTGATTGAAAGAAGTGAGTGACTGTATACTGAACAGTTCTGATTGAAAGAAGTGAGTGACTGACCAAATTCTCATAAGCTGTGCCAGATGTAGAAGTTGAAAATAAATGTTAACAAGCTTAAATTGGTGATGGTGTTTGGAAGGAGCAAAAGTTGATTCTGCCAACATATGTAGAGTAATGAAAAGAATATGAAATTAGACTTAATGGAGAATAACAAAATAAAGTGTCTTGTTCCAAGCCTGTACAAGCATATGAGTATAAAAAGTAAACAGAAAAAGGGAAGAATCAGATTTGCAAGGGAGTGAAGTAATAAGGTCTTCAGGGTTTGTGATGAAAGAAAGGACTACACAGAAGGAAAACATGCAATTTCTTTAATAGAGGCTGTGAGTGCAAGTCCAATAGGAAGACCTCCAATAGAATATGGGACAGGAAAAAGAAAAAGGAGAATGAGATCATTGCAGCATTCAAGGAGAGGAATAAATTGAGGTTTTTTTTTCTGGCCATCCCCAAGGAAGAGTTATAAGGAACAGGCATCAGAATAGAAGTAGAGATAGATTAAGGGAAAACAATAACAGTGACTGAATGATGTATTGCAGAAAGGAACAAAGGCCCCACAGGCTGCTGGCAAGATCCACACTGATTTTGAGAAAGGCTTTGTCATGGCTGAAGTGATGAAGTATGATGATTTCAAAGAAGAGGGCTCTGAAGCTGCTGTGAAGGTAATATGATAATCTGTTTTATAAATATGATGTATTCCTTTTCATGCTTCTTCAAAATGTGTTACTTAGCTACAGGAAGTCATCTGAATTTTAAAAATTTTTCTACATGGATGAAAAATAACTTGAAAGGTCTTGATCTTTTGGTAATCTAGGAATCTCTCTCTCTCTCTCTCTCTCTCTCTCTCTCTCTCTCTCTCTCTCTCTCTCTCTCTCTCTCTCTCTCTCTCTCTCTCTCTCTCTCTCTCTCTCTCTCTCTCTCTCTCTCTCTCTCTCTCTCTCTCTCTCTCTCTCTCTCTCTCTCTCTCTCTCTCTCTCTCTCTCTCTCTCTCTCTAAATTTGCTTGCATGACAGCTCATCAGCCTGCCCCACCCTTGTCATCTTTCCTCACTGGCCTACACTACATTGTAAATTTTCTTAGGTCCACTTCAACTACATTAAAAAGCTCTCATCATTCAGTCATTCTCATCTCCCAGTATACCCAGACCACCTCAGTATCCTCCTTCATTAGACTAATACACTAATCTCTCATTCTTCCCCTTGGTTCATCATCTGTGACCTAAGATTTGTTTTCAGTGGTGCTGTATTATATATGCATCCAATCATCTTCATTTTCACTTAAGCCAGCAAATATCATCCCCTCTCACTATCCAAGCTTTGCTAGCATGCAGCTTTACACTCTTCACACAAACCTATAAGTTTTATTCCATAAGTGTCAATAAGAACAAGAGTTCCCTGAAATTCCTCCATCAGCATCCAATTCTCACTGCCTTTCACATAAATCACATCTCTCAGATAGGTATTTAAAGCAAACCTACCTCTGTATTAAAGCTTTATCTCTCGATCAACAAATCTCAAGTACAGTTCTTTCTTTTTTGTACCTTCCATGCTGTGCATATCGATCAGTGTTGCATATTATCTCAGCAAACATACCTTCTTAGTCTCACTTTCATAAATCACTCTCTATATTATGTGTGCACATACTCTTCTCTTTTAGTATTGTATTTTACAGAAAACAAGAAAACAGGAAAATTAATGGATCAACATTATTCAATAACCCATTCACTCAGAATTCTATCGTGCATATATTTAGAAACCATTGTACTCGTGCTCATTAAATCACCATATAGGGGTTTTAGAGTCAGTGTGTAGCTGACCAGCTGCTGTTCATCACACCTGGATGGACCACATGTGTGTGGGTGTGTTGTATATTGATAAATGTACTGCTGGATTGCACCAGTTGGTATTACACCTGTGTTTTTGTTTTTTTTATGCAAGTGTTTGGTTGCTCACCATATTTTTATAATTTTATAACAATTCAATCTCAGCAATGACATCACTGGTACATTACTTGCCAAGAAATAAATTTATGTTCTGTATAAGGGAAATATAATTACTTGAGCTACCATAGTTTATAAACACATAATTCACAGTATCATGCCCTGTCTTTTGAGGAAAGCTTTACCTTGAAAGTACACCTGTTTACATTGAAGGCCACCACTGATGACACATTATCTTCCCAGGCTGCTGGAAAATACCACCAGCGGGGACGCAACTACGTTGTGGAGGATGGAGACATTATCTTCTTCAAGTTCAACACTGGTGGCCTGAAGAAAAAATGAGACCGGATGTGCTTAGTGCTGATAATGATTCTCTACCTTCAGATAACAGCATTCTTTGTCTGCACTCATCTGTGATTTGATTTCTCCCCTCTATCATAATTTTTTAACATTAAATCCTAATGGTGGGTTCAGTGGTGTATTTCATTTACTCCATTGGACAGGTGTTTTGTTTCTTCCACCTCCACCCCAGCAGAAGGTTATGTCAGCACATTCATATATATGTATGTCTGTTTCTGTCAATTGATATATGTGTATGAAACAGATTACATATTCTTTTCTATATGAAAGCTGTAATGTACCAAACAGTTTTTTCCTCCCACAAAAGTCCCAGCTGTCACAATCTGGTATACATTTTCTTTAATATTTTAGAAAGGGATTGTGATCTTAAAAATGGTAAATTCAGTATCCAGTTAATTCATTTTTCATATGTTTTCTTTCCCCATTCCCCCCCCTCTCTCTCTCTCTCTCTCTCTCTCTCTCTCTCTCTCTCTCTCTCTCTCTCTCTCTCTCTCTCTCTCTCTCTCTCTCTCTCTCTCTCTCTCTCTCTCTCTCTCTCTCTCTCTCTCTCTCTCTCTCTCTCTCTCTCTCTCTCTCTCTCTCTCTCTCTCTCTCTCTCTCTCTCTCTCTCTCTCAGTGAGTGCATTCATGTTTAACTAGCGGAATTACCCAGCATTGCCTCAATAAAACAGCTCTCTTTATCACACTAAGCCAGTAATTTACTCAGTGAAGCAATCATGCAATTTCTACATACTTTTAAGGAACCTAGAATTTACTTCCATTTCTGCTCAGCCTCTCCTCTAGCTGTATCTATCTACCTATCTTATCTATCTAATTATCTATGCCTTTTATCTAAGTTCCTTTTTCTCAAGTCTAAGCTCCTTCCTATTAACTGGAAGTGCCTTCCTTTTCAAGCTCTTTGCTCTGCCTGTCTCCTACCAGATTTCTTTGTTGTAAATCAGAGCTCCTTCATCTTGACTCCGAGCTCATTTCTAAAAATTGTGAGCTCCTTTGTTTTATTTCCAACAATTATTTGATTGGTTACAAATAATGGTTTTAGGGGGTTAGGATATAGCCCATGTCACTCCCTAGTTGAAGGAGGAGCCCCATACAAAGTTCCACCTCAATATGTTTGGCCATGAATCTTAAACAGACACAGCCACACAACCCAGGCAAAACAGGCAGTCACTTATATTTATAAAAACTATCTACTCAGCTACCTGTATGTTTTTTCCATCTATGGTATCTGAATGTTTATTAGTCTACCTGTTAATCTATATATATTTGTCTATCTGTCCCTGCTATAAGTTGATACATAATAGGGGCTTGACATACAAGGGAATCATTATGTGATAAGAGCATGAGATAGCCTATTTCCTATGCTTGCATTAAGATAACAAGACAAATATTTAGCATGAACTTAGAAGGGGAAGTTAGTAGCAGCATAGCACATTATCCTTGTGTGATAATGATCAACACTTATGGCAAATTTTTGTTGGCAGAGGCACCCAGTCAGCAGTACTTATAGGGTTGACCATAGTTAATTGAGTGTGTGAGAGGTAGCCAATAAGCTGTGTGTCTGGGAATTATTCCAGCTAAAATAAAATAGCTGTTCATTGCAGTCTGATTAAGTGAGGTTATGGCAGCTTCATTATTACATGGTGATTTTGTTTGACATTTAAATGTATAATGTGTTGTGTAAACAGCTATTTATACATGCTGAACTGTGAAGAGAAGATTGTAAATCACATGAGAAGTTGATCAATTTAGTTAAGTGATAAAATTTACTAAGTAATACATAGTGATGAATTAGTTGGCAGAAGAGTATAGATACAGTCTCTTACTCCAAAGTGAATGCTACTGTTAACTGTGATAAATCAATTATTTTTTTTATAAAAATTAAGTACTTGAGAGGAAAAAATTTTGTCTTTTGTTTCAGTTTCATAATTCATATATTTTGAGCTTCAATCATGATAATTACATGATAACTATGATAATCATTAACCTAGATTAAGTCAACCATCATATCTCAGGATACCACTGTGTTTATATATAATCTTATCTAATGTACTCTGACACAGGTTTCTGGGAACTCCTTCAAGGGATGGGCCTTGACAGAAGTTTCTCCACTTTATATATCCGTACACTAACTTTCACAAACTTGTTTCCTCATAACCTCTCACCTCTCCACTCTCAAGTTTCCTACCACTCTGGCCTCCCATTCTACTCACAGCTACAGCAAGCACTCCACCCACCCTTGTGTGTCATCCTTGTC
The DNA here is from genome assembly GCF_035594125.1 of Scylla paramamosain. NCBI lineage: Eukaryota > Metazoa > Arthropoda > Malacostraca > Decapoda > Portunidae > Scylla > Scylla paramamosain. The sequence continues at coordinate 22,727,019 of NC_087154.1, forward strand.
ATGTCACT
>NC_087154.1:22732026-22744526 GCF_035594125.1 Scylla paramamosain
AGGTTAGTTTCTTTGAGCCTATCCCTTACTAGTATGAAATAAGCAACACACTTAACACATTACCAGTAACAGTATAATGAATATGTTCAGTGTTTTCCATACCTATGTCATGAAAACCCAGGAATATAAGGATGCTGGAAAAAAAAAATCAAGGCAATTACCTATCCTGTGAAACATATCTCTGAAGTCTTTCCCATTGAAATTACAGCTCTGTATTCAGCACACTCTCCAATGTATTCACAGCATCCTTTGCTTCAAACTATTTCACTCTGACATTCATGCCTTAAACCATTACTGTCGTCCTCACCTGTCTCTATGTGACAATGGTGTAGTTATCCTTGAACTGCTCATTCTCTTCCAATCCTTGACCTTATTCACTGGTGCATGAACATGGATAATTTTGTCCTATATATCTCGGCTCCACTCATTGTAAGTGTTGCGCTGCTGATTGGATTTTCTCAGACAGTCGTATTGGTAACCAGTTTATTTCAATCTTAACCACACAGTCCATGCACTTGCTCCCCTTGTTTCACAGACATCACTAATTGATGTGCCTTTGATTATCAAATATGTTTCACTTATCTCATATATATATATATATATATATATATATATATATATATATATATATATATATATATATATATATATATATATATATAGATAGATAGATAGATAGATAGATAGATAGATAGATAGATAGATAGATAGATAGATAGATAGATAGATAGATAGATATATATATATATATATATATATATATATATATATATATATATATATATATATATATATATATATATATATATATATATACATGTAACCAATTGTAGCACATCCGCTCGCTGGTGAAGGCCATTCTGACTTCATTCTGAGAGAGAGAGAGAGAGAGAGAGAGAGAGAGAGAGAGGTATGAACTAACGTTTATTGTTCAAAAGCATGCATTGCACAAACATGAATTATTCCCTCTAACGATACCCTTAGAAAGACAAACCATTCCTGGTTATTTCAAGTTTATTCATTACTTATGCATGTCAATGTTTGCCTGTTTGCCTCACTCTTCACAACACAACACACTGTAGAGTAGATTCCTGCCAAAGACCCACAGAATTCACCAGACTCAAAACTGGCTTTTTTTTTTTTTTTAATCACGCAAAATCCATGTCTGTTAAGCATTAGCATTGATGACAAACTCTCTCTCTCTCTCTCTCTCTCTCTCTCTCTCTCTCTCTCTCTCTCTCTCTCTCTCTCTCTCTCTCTCTCTCTCTCAGCCCTTCACAAAATAATGCCACCAAGTCCTCTAAAACCTGTTTATCAGTTACGCTGAATGACCAAGCTGGGATTGTCTTGCTTTTGGTGTTAAAGTGTGCAAGTGATTGGCTCAGGTGAAGCAGCTGTCGTTGTAATGGTTTACGTTAAAAACTGAGACAAGGACTAGGCAGGTTCGAGTAATGCAAGGGCCGTTTTCATTTTTGGAATCTAAACTTTTAAAGACCGTTTTAATTCAAAACAGTATATAAAAAGCATCAATGATGATGAATCTGTTGAGTTTAGTTGTATGATTTTCCATCACCATAACAGCAAGTGACCATGTGGCATTATGGCTGTTGTATGAATGCCTATATTACGTGAATATCTAAAAGGATTGCATGAACACAACGCTACGTATAGATATAGAAATCTGACTGTTGGCATAAACTTGAGAACTTGTTGAAAGGAACGCCTGTGTGTCAATACAATCGTGGAAAAGTGACATTTACTGGACAATGAAAGTAAGATTAAGACAGCAAGCCATGATTCACTGAATAATGATGTGGTAGATGAGAGTGCCTCAAGCGAATACATGTTGATTTTTTTTTTTTTACCTTGCAAGACTGGAAACGAGTTTTTATTGAATGGTATCTTGACAAGATTTGATAAAATGGGTTCTGTTGTTAGTTTCTAAATCCCGCCCATATTGCCCGTCTTTAGGATATGCCAGGCTGAATGGGAAAGCAATCTGAGACAATGATTGCTCAAGGTGATGATGTTGGGGAGAGGGCAGCAGAACGTGTGACAGACCATTGGTTGATTTATAAAGATGCCTGCATGGTGCATGAGAACCAACGCAGATCCACCGATTTATCCAAGCTCAATAATGACTGTTTTGGTTTGCTTTGTGGGAAGAAAACTTAAACTTTACCCTCCACAGCTTACAACACCTTCGGTCCGGGACTGTTACCTTACTTTCCATAAAGCTGTCGCAGTGCTCACTGTATGGAAGGAACAAACCCTGATTTCAAACAAATGTGCCGTGCCTTCTTTCACAAAAGTATTTTTATGCTTCCTGTGTTTGTCTTCAGATTCACAGTTACATAAACAAGTGTCTCCTGATTCGTGAGGGAAAAATATGAGATTCTCTATATTTGCCTTTTATGTCTTGGCCATGATCCAGTCTTATGTTGTGCATCATTATGACGAGAGTCCTGAATTCGATTTTAGATTTAGTCCTTTCTGAATGTTCCTCTGACTCTGTGTCTGACAAGGGAAAGTGTCTCTCCATATGTTCACTTATATTCACGAAACCTGATACGAAAATAGCTTATTGTCTTCGTAAAGAGGAATCACGACGTACATGGCGGCAATTGGTGTACAATGTGGCTTTTATTTGTTCATGGCTGATGCAGACCTTCCATCAGAGTGTCAGTGTGTACAGTGGCTGAGTGACTGGATGTTCCTCCATATATGATCAGAAAAAGATGGAGGCCAATTTCAAGTTACACGGAGTGAGGGATGGATGGTGGCTGGCCGTGCTAGAAAGCTTGTCCAATTTCAAACGTAGAGATGCTAGCAGTGGGAACTAATCTGCATTTGTACACCATGTTAACCTACTTCTCATCACAACCCACGACAGTATCATAATGTTTTTCCCACCGCAAACTTGCCAGACGATCGCATTTTGAACTTTTGCAAGGAATCTTAGCTACGCCTTTCGCGCCAAGAGGTGTGTGCATCTTATCATTGCTTGTTTACGCGTCGCCAGTCACGTCCGCTAGGCAAAGAAGAGCATCTCACTCCCCACAGCCTACGTGCGTTCTAACTCCATGACATGAAGACCTTTCTTCTCTCACTACCTTTTTCTCTCCGTGCATACATCGCCATCACTGTCTCTATCCCCCCTTGCCCCCAAAAATGTCTCCCGTAGAAGAAACACCAAAAGCTCCCCTTCCACAGCCTGTTCTTTTTGGCTCTGTTTTAATCGTTAATCCAGCTCATCACCCTATATGGTAGTCCCTCAAGCTAAAACATGCGTGTCTCCTGTCTGATCCACGTGATTACTGCTCGAAACGTGTTCCTCGTGGCCGTCAGTGGCGAGCTGCTGCAACACATGGTCACGAGTCACGATGCAACCTGAATTACCGATAACCCCGCTTGGCGGCCAACGCGCCAACACACGTCTAGTGCGAGGTGGTTCCGGACATAAGAACATAAGGGAATACCAGGCATTTCATCTGAACACGCCACTTTGAACAATGTGAGTGCATATTCTGCGTTCTAACCAAGATGAAAAAGTGACCTTGCATATCCCTACTCCGCGTCTGTACTCAAAACTGCAGGGGATGCCCGCCGCATTTATGCCATCATACCTTTGGTTTTCTTTTGTTTCTTAAGTTACCAACAGTTTTGTTTAATATTATGGGCCGATTGTTTTCTTTACTGAATCAAAATTTACTATAAATTGTATTAAAAATGTGGTGGAGGTGGCAACTTGGAAAGTGCTGACAGATCTGAATGGCGAACACTGAGACGGAGAGAGAGAGAGAGAGAGAGAGAGAGAGAGAGAGAGAGAGAGAGAGAGAGAGAGGATCAGTGCCTTGAAGTGCGCGCACCTACTGTAATCTACATATACTTGTGTGGGAAAGATAGTGCTATCGATTAAGCAATACTTGTGTGAATGATACTCCATCTCATTACACAAGCTCTCTCTCTCTCTCTCTCTCTCTCTCTCTCTCTCTCTCTCTCTCTCTCTCTCTCTCTCTCTCTCTCTCTCTCTCTCTCTCTCTCCACAAAGGAAATAGATCACGTGACGCAATTAATCACCGTGGAGTCACAGTGCGCGGGACTGAGATAACTACATTTATCAGGGCTAGGAGGAGGAGTGGGAGGGGAAGAAAAAGCAGGGTTTCTGACACATTTCCTGGGAGTGGTGATACTGTGGAAGTGTCGCAGCCAGCTTGTCGAGATAGTGGTTGGTGTTGGGTGGACTGCATCCGGCCCTCACTCCCTTGTCTTAAGAACGTTTACGCCGCTTGTGTTTCCGTGCCTCGTTTTAGAGTGCCGGCGGATGTAAGGCGTTGTTCTGAGAAAATACTGAGTCTCCTCTGATCCTATTTTCATATATTACCCATTGTCCTTGCTTATGTTTGTAATGGTTAACTCGTGCCTCACTAACAAGGGTGTGTGCATGGTTAAATAGTGTCGTGTTACTGACTGTCCACAAAGGCTGTGCTGTAATATATTTTCTCATGTTGGTAGAGTTAAAACATTTCCTCTCATGCTGCCCAGGGTACGTCGGCCTGATCTGCTGGTGGATAAAGCAATGTAGATGATTTCTTTGGGCTTTGGGATTCGTAAAAGTACTCTCTCTCTCTCTCTCTCTCTCTCTCTCTCTCTCTCTCTCTCTCTCTCTCTCTCTCTCTCTCTCTCTCTCTCTCTCTTATTATCATCATCATCATCATTATCTTCTTCTTCTTCTTCTTCTTCTTCTTCTTCTTCTTCTTCTTCTTCTTCCTCCTCCTCCTCCTCTTCTGCTTCTTCTTTATACCACTGCAGTGAAGGCATTAATAGAAAATAAATAAAAAATAGAAAATAATCCATCCAACAACCTTGACTAGAGAAATGTAGATGCAATACCTCTTCAAACAATGTGTCTCTTTCTCTTATTCCATTGTCCTCGGGAGTGCTGAAGTAATGGCCGTTACATACAACGCGTGGTATCAGGTGGCAGTATTGCAATGTGGTGGCGCCGGCGTGAGGGGCGGGGCACACAGGTGTAGGGAAGGCCGTCCCCTGGTGCAGCAAAGGAACTGTTCGCTTGTCTTGTATTTATTTAGGATTTGTATATAAATTCCATTCAAGTGATTTCCACCCGTGAAGATTCTACCATGAAAATTTGACCCAAAATAGCCTCCTCGTGGTGAAGTGCCCAACATACCCTAACATGCCCTGACCTGCTCTAACTCATCACGGGGGAAATCATGTAGGTGGAATATTCGTTGGGGATATTTACCAGGAAAACTGGGTAGGCCCGCGGATGCAGACGTGACCGGCCCATGCATGTTGCCGCAGCGAAATTACTTGTAGTATTATCTACCACGTCGCAATATGTGCCTGTGTATGCAGCCCTGAAAGTGGGAAGCAAGCAAGTTGTATCAGTAGTTCACTGGTTACGTATGTTGGCCACGGTCTTCAGTAAACCTGCGAGACAGTCAAGGCGCGTTGGTCCTTCTGGTTGTGAGGGTCTGCAGTAGACTTAGTGAAAGGAAACACACTGATTTACCAGACTATCAGACTCATATTCTTGAAACACGAATTGAATCTCAAGTCAAACTACAGATACTAAAAGAAAAAAAAAAAAATCCGTATTTTTTTTTTTACCAGTATGAGTCTTGCTCTAAGAGAAAAGAATTAAATAAGGCTTTTCATAAAGAATGTTCTCATTCAAAGATAAAGTAATTTTATAACGTAAATATATTGGTAATGTCTTAAGAAATACCTTGTGTAATAGTGGTTGTTCCTAGAAAGGCTGACGATACTCGTCTTGTCCATGGAAACTATTCAGTACTACAGAGTGTTGATTCGTTAAGAGAGGCATGGAATATGTTGGCCTTTGCAAAAGAGCTTGTGTTGCTCCAAGCTGGAGTAAAAGGAACGAAACTGAATGCATGTACTACCGAACAGTTCGCCTGATGGAGCACTGCACATTTCTCCATGGGTCGTAATCTACCATTGGTCACTTTCAGGGCTGCATTTAGTGTCGTAGAAACTAATCGTGTCATGTACGTGCACGAGAAAGAAGCTCAATACCCTTTTCTGTCTTGCGTGTGTTGTGTACAACTGATGTTTTTGTTTTGAGGAGCAAGTGTAATTTTTCTTTAGTGTTTTCACCATCTATAAAACTTTGCATAGTGTAGTCATGGTCGATCATAAGCAGTGAAAAGTAACTTTCCGTGCTCACTTCTACTGTGTTAAGCTTTACCTGCATTCCTAAAGAGTGTCGAATTTGAAGAAAGGAGACATGTTGAAAAGGAGACCTGGAGCCTGTGTGTGGAGGAAGACATGAGAAGGATGAACATTAAAGAAGAGACTGTCTACGACGGCAAAAAAATGGGAGACTCATGGCTCGTTCAACCCCGCCAGGGAAAGTAAGGATGTTTTAACCCAGATGTTGATAAAAATTAAATACTTCGGTCTGCTGACAGTATCTTTACAAAATCTAATATATTTTCATCTATTCCGAGGAGTTACGATGATAACAGGAAAACGCTAACACAGTGGGAGTGAGTACAGCAAGTAACTCTACCATGACTGTAATTGTGAATAAACCTCGTAGAAATAATGTTTCAGTAGGAGCGTTGTGCATCATCTGACTTGTCTCTAGAGTAGCAGTGACAAGCATGAGTACATTGGATGCCAGTGCAGTGAAAGACAATGCACGACGCATCGGTGAGTCTAGTAGTGAGTCCTCTGTTCGTTTAGATATGCAAGTGTTACTTTTCTATCAGTGTTGTGTCCGAAATAAACAAGCATGAAGTCTTTCGAGTTATTTTTCCTGAAGTTGGCAGCTGTGAGTGACAGTGATGATCGGTGGTCACACTGATAGCAAACCTACTGGAACACCCACTGTGACTCCAGCCATGGTGATAATACTCATGCGAGTATCAGTGTACACATCCGCTAGAGAGAGAGAGAGAGAGAGAGAGAGAGAGAGAGAGAGAGAGAGAGAGAGAGAGGGTGCAATTTGCATTCTCTGTGTCACTCGAGCAGTAGGTGCAGTTAGAATTAGTCACAGTTCAACAGGAATCCCTGTGACACAGCAGAAGCAGCTGTTACGCGGGTCAGGGCAGGTAATTAAAAACTGAGCAAGGGATTGGTAACAAACAATCTAGCGTCAAGGTGTCAATTCGTTTGGGTTTTACTCCTGTTGTTGCTTGATTTGATTCGTTGTGACACCATCCCACGCGCCTGGCAGGAATCTTCTGGCAGAGCACAGCGTCTCATGTCCTGTATTTACTTTGCTGTGAAATTATTTGAAAATGGTCCACTTGTTCAGTGTGAAAATATAAAGATTCCTGTGTTAGGCTGAACCAAAGATATTCAGGATCCTAAAAGCGTGTGTGGCCTTAACAGATGAAGCTATATTCAGGTAACTCGGTAGTCTGTTCTCACTTCCTGATCCCTCATTTCCCCAGCAGCACTGGAGGATGACTACCTGCGGAACACAGACCACACTGATATAACCAAAGGAAAATCGATTAAACACATTTGACCCTTAAACATTTTTTTTCTCGATATTAAATTAAACCTAATGTTTTATACAATGCACTGCCAGCTTGTATACATTCCCTTCTTTTCTCTGAGCTCGGCATATGGGAAGTACTGCGTGGCCTCGCTGAGCGGCGCATCATGACGCCTCACCCCTTTGATAAGCATGACCGAGGGAAACTGGCACGCACTTTACCACTACTCTCAGGGACGTGGCCTGCAATTTTATCATTAACGTCACGGATTAGCTGTGATTGTGATAACCTTGCACGGAAACTTATTAACCATACTAACTGCTCAAACCGTACAGTTTTTTTTTTTTTTTTTTAGTGTGCATGATTTGGCCTCTCAGTATTAATGAAAGCCGTTATTTTTTCGAGCGCGCGGTAGCTGAGTCGTGAAATAATAAAGCCACCATTCCTTCACCCGGCGAAATCGTGACACCACCTCAAACTACTGGTCACAGCCACGGAACACGAGGGTCAGTCTTCACAAACAGCGCCAACATATACAAAATTCTCACATGGCCAAGGAAAAAGATACGAGTGAAGCCAAACGGTACAAATCTTTAATTTTTTAGTCAACAGGTGGCAGCAGCATTGTAACAGAGGACCGCGGCGGGGCTTCCTGTTCATGATGGGGACGCAAACAAGTGCAGGCGGCTAACAATGTATTGTGTGTGGCCGCGACTCTTCCGGTCATAGAGGGAGTCCAGGGAGGGAGAGAGGGAGAAGGAAAAAGAGAGAGAGATGGAGAGGGAGAGGGAAGGAGGGGGAGATGAAAGGGAAAAGAGAGAAAAGGAGGAATAGATGAAGGAGGAAAAAGAGAGATGGAGGGAGAGGGAAAAGAAAGGGAGGACGAGACAAAGATGAAGGAGAAAAAAGAGAGAGGGAGGGACAAAGGGAGGGAAAAAAAGGAGAAAGAGACGGGGGAGGGAGAGATAGACGGAGAAAAAGAGAGAGAGGGAGGGGGTGGGAGGGAAAAAAAGGAGAGAGGTGGAGGGAGAGAGAGAGAGAGAGAGAGAGAGAGAGAGAGAGAGAGAGAGAGAGAGAGAGAGAGAGAGAGAGAGGAAAAACAAAAGAGGGAGAGATAGGGAGGGGAAAGGTGAAGAGAAATAAGAGGGAGATAGGGAGATAGAGAAAATGGAGAGAGGGACAGAAGAACGAAGGAAAACAGAAGAGAGAGATAGAGAAAGAAGGACGGTAGGGATGGGAGGTAGGGAATGAAGGGCGAAATAACATAAGGATCGAGGAATAGAAAGGGGGAGGAAGTAGTGAATGAAGGAAAGAAGAGAGAAAGAGAGACGGAGGAAGAGGAGAACAGAAAAGAAGCGAGGGAGGAAGAGTGAAAGGGGAAAAAGGAGAGAGAGAGAGAGAGAGAGAGAGAGAGAGAGAGAGAGAGAGAGAGAGAGAGAGAGAGAGAGAGAGAGAGAGAGATAGAGAGAGAGAGGGGGGGGGGGTGAAATGAACAAGAATAGAGAGAAGAGAAGTGAGAGTTAGTGAAGGCATAAGAAGACAGGCAGGAGGAAGGAGAGATCCCTAAACAAACCGCTCCTTACGCTTACTCAGAAACACACTTGGCTGATGCTCCTTTACAGAGTGTGAGTTGAAGAGGAGAGATTATACGTAACAATCAGACTCCATAAAACCGCGTGACCTACTTTCATTTAGCAGCAGTAAACGGAGTGGCCGCAACAAATCGGCTCTGCTCGCTCTGCCTCGCCCAAAACTTCATGGTAGATCAAAAGCCATAATGTAATGATCTGTACTTCCTTCCTGGCTCAGTATCACTCGTTATCGCTGACGCATGTATGTGAACGTGACACAACAGTTCTGAGAAGAGAATAACTCGGTATGTCTTTACACAGAAAAGCTGATAAACAGTGATTGCTTACTAGAATGGCGAAACTGCGAGTAAAGAACTGTGGCAATAGTTGTATGAAGAATAAAAAAAGAAGCTCCAACAACAATATTTTCACGGTACCCAAACAGACAGACAGACATATAGATAGATAGATAGGTAGACAGAGACATACATACATGCATACATACATACATACATACATACATACATACATACGTACATAGGTAGATAGATGGGTAGGTAAAAAAAATAGAGAGAGAGAGAGAGAGAGAGAGAGAGAGAGAGAGAGAGAGAGAGAGAGAGAGAGAGAGAGAGAGAGAGAGAGAGAGAGAGAGAGAGAGAGAGCACAAAGATAAATAAATAGACAAATGTATAGATAGACAGATAGATAGGTAGATAGATATATAGATAAACAAACATGAAGAAAGCTGTATAAGAAGACAGACAGGTAGATAGTTTAGGTTAGGTTAGGTTAAGGAAAGCAGATTATATTTGGATAGCTACGTAGTTCCTTTTCTCGTCAGTAAATAGCATTAGTTAACTTACATAGTTTAAAAATCTTACGTCTATGATTGGTAGTACGTAATTTTTCACTTCAAATAGGTGTGACAATTATGCATTCAATTATTGTTAGTAGTAGTAGTAGTAGTAGTAGTAGTAGTAGTAGTAGTAGTAGTAGAAGTAGTAGTAGTAGTAGTGGTGGTGGTGGTGGTGGTGGTGGTGGTGGTAATAGTGTTATCATTACTGGTGGTGTCATCGTCGTCGTTTTTGTTGTTGTTGTTGTTGTTGTTTAATGACAGTTTATTATTGTCATCACCATCCTTTAATACTATCATTATCATCATCATTTTTTTTTTTCTTATGTATCATCACCACCATCATGCCTTAATATCGTCACCACTACCACCACCACCACCACCACCACCACCACCACCACCACCCTTAGCAACAACGACAAATATCTCCACATCTACACCACTGGACCACCAACCAACACACAGCATGAGCTTCCTTCTTCCCCATCCCTTACTTGCGTCCCCTTCACTCCCAGCACCACTTCGCCTCTCCCATGCACCCCAGAAATCTTAACAAATAAAAATAAACAAGAACATCCATCTGCAGGAGAAAGATTCGGCGTCCATCCAGTCACTCAGTTTGATCTTAATTAAGGAGAAAGAGGAGGAGGAATGTGGAGAGGAAGGAAAGAGAGAGGAAAGAAGGACTAATGGGGAGATAGACGAGGGAACGGAGAAGGAAGAGGAAGAAAAACGGAGAGAGAAAAGAGAAAGGAGGAAGATGGGGCAAAAGAAAGAGGTAAGTGGAGAGGGAATACAGAGAGAGAAGAGAGAGAGAGAGAGAGAGAGAGAGAGAGAGAGAGAGAGAGAGAGAGAGAGAGAGAGAGAGAGAGAGAGAGAGAGAGAGAGAGAGAGATCCTATATTTACTTCGTTTATAGAATATACAGTTGCTTTGGCGTAAACTCCAAACAAACAGACAAACATACAATCAGACAGACAAACAAATAAAAAGACAGACATACAAACAGGCAGACAAACAGACAGACAGACAGACAAGAAAGCAGATAAAAGAGACAGAGAAACAGGCAGACTAACACAGACAGACAGGCAGGCAGACACAGAGACTGAGAAACAGCAACGAATAAGGGGAGAGAGAGAGAGAGAGAGAGAGAGAGAGAGAGAGAGAAGGGAGGAAGATATAAAAGGGGTGACAAAAAATGGAAATAGAATAGAAGGAAAAGGAAGAAGAAGAGAAGAAGGAGGAAGAGGAGGAGGAGGAGGAGGAGGGAGAAGGAGGAGGAAGAGGAACCGACACGCAATTCAGGAAAGTACGTGAAGGAAATAAAGTGAGAAGAGGTCCGGGATGAAGGTAATATTAATAAACAATTCGAGAGAGGGAGAGAGGGAGAGAGGGAGGATGAGGGATGTAACTTGTACTGAGGATGAGGGGGAGAAGAGCTACAGGAGAGGGAGTGAGAGGGGAGAGCGAAGAGAGAGAGGGGAAGGAGAGAGAGGGAGTGCATGAGAGGTTGTGCAGCTGTTCCTGATCTGGGTAGTACTGAGGACTACTCTGACTAACGACTAAGGACTTAGGACTATTCTAAAACATTTCTGCCAGCATCTCAACTACTTTCAATAGGCTCTACTTGAAGTGACATGTGTTTTTAAGGCCGTTTTAAGGATGTTTTTTTTTTTCGGTTCTAAAGATTTCTGTGTTATTAGGAGGAGAGACACCCTTAAACACCCGGTTGATCATCTCTGTGGTGGGAGAGCAAAACCTGTCTGAATACAGAACGATACTGAGATGAGATGGGCGAGTAGAGGACGAGACGCGCAAATATAGAGTCTGGTCAAATGCTGGAGTGAAAAGCACGAACGGAACAAGGCGAGAAAAAGAAGAGGAGAAAGAATGTAATATTTCAAACGCGGTAGGCCGAAGTAAATGAAGTGTTTGGATGTTTGGTATGATGAAAATAAATTAATTAGTTCGATATGAATGTAACTGAGTCATGCAAGATGAGCAAGATTTTTATCTTATTAACAAGAAAGAACGATGAAAATCAGTCAGTTAATTTAAAGTATTTGATACACTCAAAACAAATGTAAAAAAAAAAAAAATGTTCGGCATGAATATAATTGAGTTGTATAATTATGTGGTATCCGAAATATGAGTATGTCTGGCGTCGTGCGGGAGTGAGAGTGGTGGCTTGGTGGCGTGGTGGCGTGGTGGCGTGTTGTGTGAACCATGCAACACTTAGAAGATAAGGGGAGTCAGTTAGCACTAAGCCGTAATGGTGCATCAGGAAAGGTCATCAAGTCATGTTACCACATTGCGTCCATTGGCCGTACACCAGAGTACGCCAGGCCGCTCTGCTGGGGGCGGGAAGACAATGCAGTAGCTGAGGTAGTACATGTACAAGACCATATTCTGAAATACTTCTGCCCGTACCTCCGCTACATTCAAAAGATCCAAATTGAAATTATACATGTTTTAAGGGTGTTTTTTGTGGTTCTAGTGACAGATTAACAAGACTTCTACATTATTAACAAAAAACTCTTGAGAACCCGGCTAATCATCTCTTCGGACTTTGGAAATA
>NC_087154.1:22749526-22767026 GCF_035594125.1 Scylla paramamosain
TAAACAATTAAATAAACTGATTAAGAAGAAAAAAAAATAAAAGAAGAATGGAAAAGAAAAAGAAGAAGAAACGAAAATCAGATGCTAGGTGGAGAGGAAATGAATGGCAAGTAAAGGTAGACAGCGAGGTGGCGGCAAATGGGTGAAGGGAGGCAGGCGGGAGCGAGGCGCTGGAGTTGGATGGCACGGGGTGGGTGCTGGGTGGCACTATGGAGATATCGACTGAAGGCAGCGTTATACGAGGCTGTTGTCCGGGCGACGAGAGAGAGAGAGAGAGAGAGAGAGAGAGAGAGAGAGAGAGAGAGAGAGAGAGAGAGAGAGAGAGAGAGAGAGAGCTCGTCACCTCCTCACAATAAAACGACTCAACAGTTGAAAGTTAGCATTCACTGATCCCCTTTTGATATCACGGAGTGGGGAATTATGTGAAATTTTCGTTACAGTTGCGTAACGCATTTCTCTGAGGCTGGCCGCAGGACGACCCGTGACTGTTTTGTGGCGGTGTGATGCGAAGACGGGATTCCTGCGCCGCTATCGCACGTACTTCCGTTAGTCCACACCTGCCCTCTTCGCTCATTGAAGCCCTCGCAGAACTTCTTGCCCACTGGGACACACACACACACACACACACACACACACACAAGGAGGCGTCGCGGTGTCATTCCGGTATCACTCTGTTTCCAATCAACCACAGGCGCCGGATATGTAACACACACCATGATACCCTAAATGATTAGTGTGTGCGTGTGTGTGTGCATCAGGCATCACGAAGCGTCACGTGGGTAGAGTAACGAACACTCCCTGAGCCAGTAATGGTACAGGTTTGTCGCTGTTTAATAGTAATGATGGGAATTTATGTTATCGCTGTAAGCAACAGCTACAAAAATAACGATCTCATTTAAAAGCCCGTATTTGTTCTGTTGTTTTACGATGCTTATGTGAACAGTGTATACATTTTTTTTTTCAGACGTACAACGTGAATTTTGAAATGTTCACTCGCAACTTTTCCATAAATAGGTGGGATGGGATCGGTAATTCTAAGTATTGGAAAACCTTTATGGAGGACTTAATCTTGACTACCTGCAATTTTTTGTTGTTATAACTGTTACACAGAGATGCATAAATAGATAATTAGAGGAATACGTACATGTCAAAATAAGAGACAGTGAGGTACTATGGGTATAGGTTGTATGAGAAAGCGGGTTGGCGAGGACGCCGCCGCCACTCAGGGCGGGGCAGGGACGGCGGCCGTGAAACTGATCCTTTTTGTCTAGTTTCCAGGGACGACGCACCTTGGTGAGCGTTCCTGTCTCTAGGCTGCAACAGGTTTCTGTCCAGGGTGTCCATAACCACCTATCTAAAAAGCTGTTTTTTCACAGGATTTGCTGTATTATTTCGATGCTTTCAGTGTGATTTGCGTTAAATCGGCTAACAGATTATCATGAATTGTAGTAATGGACGTGTAAGTAAAGGATCTTGCTTATACATGAAGATAAGCTGCACTCTGGCTAAGAGCTTGGGAAGACTGGTTATGAAATGGACGACCCATTGCCACGGGGATTGCCTGGCGTATGGTGCCTTCCTGTCAAGCACAGCTTCACAACGCGCCGCGTCATGGCGAGGCCGATTGTCACGTTAGTAGCATTCCTGAAGGCGGCCTCGTGTCAAGAAAACTAAGAATATTTTTATGCTAGTCTGGAACTTGCCTCTCATAAAGTGACCACTTTAAAATTTTTACTCTCGCTCCCCGCCACGAGAGGGTGGTGGGTTATCTCCTGTAGGAAAACACCAGCAAAATGTGCCCACTGCTGCCACAATTCGTTTTGCTTCTCTTCCACGACCATTATTCCTGACTCGCTGAGAGTCGGGTGAAAACAAACAGTGGTTATGTCAAAACTAGCCACTAATTCTGGCTAAGTATGTACGAAGCACCTTTTATTTTTATTTTATTTTATTTTATTTTTTTTCTGCACCAAGTCCAGATCACTTCTCACGCAGATACGCTTATATAAATAAAGGTAATTAGACTTATGTGGTTTCACTTTTTTTCTAAGATTTCACCGAGAAATCAGATGCTCGTCCACTAGTAGAGAGAGTAGCAAGTCTTTCTAGGCGCCACGCCGCCCTGCCAGACGTCTTATCCAAACAATAAGCGTCTGCTGGTGTGCCGGGGTTTACTGTCAGGAATGAAGCAGTTATGTAAAGGCAGGTTTTTATTGACAACAATATATAATAAGTACCGCAACATTCTAGTGCCATTTTTTCAAATAATTTACAGACAGCTTTACTAATATTACTAATAATATCCTTTGGCGATGAAAGCTATCGTGCAAGTGAAAAGGAGAAAGTACTCCCAAGTTTATGAAGCCACGAGATAGGTTTAGTATGTTATGAATCAGCACGCCTGTCTCGATTACTGGCGGGTTGGGCATGAGTTTGCAGAATAGTACTGAAAATAGAGACAGTCACACCCACATCTCGTTCCTTTACCTTCACTTTATCGTTCACACTTATCATCAGTCTTATCACATGACCACAGTGACAGCGTATATTGTGGCGCGATCGTGAAGTGACCTAGTACGCCACACGCCCAGCGCAGTCAGTCCGCGGTGAGCGAGCGAGTGAAGCAGGAGCCGTCACACAGTGTTGTCTGAGCGGTAGGGGAGAGAGGGCGCAGTGCCAGGATCGACCGTAGGCTACTGTCTCGCCACCACTGGGATATCGACGGTCAGCGTGTCGCCAGAAGAGCGTGATCTGCCATCCCCAAGGTGAGCTGGAAGGACGACATGATGGTGCCTTTCGTGTGTATGTGTGTGTAAAGCGATGTCATTTTAATTCTGCATGAGGAAGGGCCCGCTGCAGACCTTTCACTGTCGTCGTTCATGTAAAGCAGCACGGCAGGACGGCAGATGAGCGCCACTTTCTTACTTTCTCACTTTCTCCGGCGGACACCTTGCTGACCCCAGCAGCAGCAGGGCGATAAGAGAACGAAAGAATTCGAGAGTTGGTGATCGTCGCTTGCCGGAGAAGGATGAGCGGTGCGTATGTCTACATGTGCGTCGCGCATTTCTCTCTCTCTCTCTCTCTCTCTCTCTCTCTCTCTCTTCTCTCTCTCTCTCTCTCTCTCTCTCTCTGTCCCAGCTCATTCCCTTCCTCTCTCTCCCACAGTCTTTGGATCGGCCGTGCTCGCCTCACACGCCACCTGCACCCCGCTGCCGCTCTTCCGCACCGCCCGCACCATGGGAGACGTCAAGCTGGTCACCCTCCTCGACGTGGCCAAGGTAGGATTGACACCAATCTCGAGCCCCCCGCCTGTGTTGCTGTAAGGGTGGCGGTGATGAGCTGTGGTAGTGATAATGATGTGAAGATAAAGGCAATGGTGATGATAGTGGTGCCCGTGGTGATCGTAATAAGGGTAGTGGTGCTGGGGAGTTGTGATTACGGTGTTATTGGCGAAAATATTGTTGGTAATAGTGGTTGTGGCTGCTGACAGGCTTATCTACAACATTCTCTCTCTCTCTCTCTCTCTCTCTCTCTCTCTCTCTCTCTCTCTCTCTCTCTCTCTCTCTCTCTCTCTCTCTCTCTGTTAATACAGTTAATACGATGGTGGCTATAAGGGAGGGAAGGGGGGCTGCGTAAAAAACAGCAGTCATCACTGTATTCCCAAGCAAGCTTAAAATACTCGGCATTTGATACTCATACATTACTACAACATACAAGTTTCGTCACAGTGGCAGGACACGAGGCCACAGAGCGTCACAGTGTTGCGTCCCTTGAGGATACGTGGCCACAGAAGGATGCAGACATCCCCGCTCCCTCCTCGGTACAGATCCATTACATCATTTGGGTCAGAAATTCTTTGGTGTTGCTGAAATCCGCTGCACTTCACCTCTCACAACGCAAAAGAACTCCTTCATTGTTGTATTCAGAGGACTTTCAACCTTATGCATACTTGTGAGGATTAGTGTAGGTACCGTGAATATATACTTTACATCGTATGCAATGCTTCTTTGTGCTGAGCTCGTGGACTGTGAAGTGTAAAGGTGCATTCAACACTAATACATCCTTTCTTCGTTCTAATATATCCTTTCTTCGTTCTCCAATGTCTGGTAATTTTGACTCTTCACTCATCTTCTTTCTGGTCAAGCAAGGACTAAAGTATGCACAGAAACACCGCCAACGATTTGCTTTGAAAGGAACTTATTGGATCAATCACTCGGGTACACCACAGGGCCCTTGAAGCCTATCCTCCCCTTGGCTGCAGATTAAAGCGGAACTCTCCATAGTTGCCACCTCAACGGGGCGGGAGTTCGAGAGAGGGAAAGTGGAAGGGTGGCGGGAAGCGAAGGGCGGGTCCTGTACCACCTCGCAGTCTTCATCATATCATTAATCCCTCAAGACTGTTGTCCTGCACATCTCTGCAGGGGCGAGGAGGGAGTGTCGCGCCCTTGGGACAACTCTACAGTATCTCATGAATGGCTTAAGTGTATGAACTCGATACACAGGTATCTTCAACCCCACGCCAGCCTGTGTTGTGGGCGTTGTGCTCTCTCTCTCTCTCTCTCTCTCTCTCTCTCTCTCTCTCTCTCTCTCTCTCTCGTGTGCGGGCGGGCGGGGCGCGCGCGCACGCACGCACACACACACACACACACACACACACACACACACACACACACACACACACACACACACACACACACACACACAGGATTTCAAGGTCACTGGCATATCCTTGAGTTGAGGAGAGAGAGAGAGAGAGAGAGAGAGAGAGAGAATCATCTGTAGCTCTCGCCTGGCATTACAGGAGAGAGAAGCCGACAGACACACGCAAACGGAGGCGCACAGACAAACAGGATCATAAGCCGACATTCAAACAAACAGACCTCAGAAACAATGTATCGGCGTCTGTTTGTCTCCGTGGTGAACAATCGTTAGGTTATGTTATGCTCTTCGTCGTTGTTGCCGTTTTGCACGTCCGACCTGCACGTTTTGTCTCGGTTGTGCTTGCATGCGGGAATACTTGGTTCTCATTTCTTGTTCAAAGGCGCATCGACGTAAGGCGCGCAATGGTGTGTCAATATCGAGAAGAAAGCGTGTCGTCTTTCAGGTGTGGGTTGCGCCTGCGTGGGTGAGGGTGATGGATGGCTGTAGACTGACATTATCATGGATCCATCATTTCCGTTCGCCCACCAGGGAGTTCACACTGAAATTTGTCCCGTAACACCCCCTAGGCGCGAGAATCAAATTAACACTGCGAGAATGCTCATTATAGACCTTTTAACACTTGTTACATGCGCACCACTGAGGCTGCCATGTGGGACTGTCACTGCAAGTCCCGAGCGTTCACGTACAGCAGGATGACATTTTCCAAGCCATTACTCCGCGTCGCAGCGCGGCAGTCAAAGGTGCCGCTCACCTAAGAGGGAACGAACTTATCGCTCCACTTTGCATACACCATCGGATTTTATAGGATCCACATCACTTGCACCGTGTGTGTACGTGGGTGCGTGCGCGCGTGTGTGTGTGCGTGTGTGTGTGTGTGTGTGTGTGTGTGTGTGTGTGTGTGTGTGTGTGTGTCATAAATGCGACATACGTTCAGTGATGAAACATTCAAACTAGTAACTATTACTATTCTAGTCTGATGCAACACCACGTATAACATACACAATAGGCAATACTTGTCACTTTCTAACAGTGATTACTTAACAGTAAATAATTCATAATGGTAGCAATTGAAAAATAGTCAATGTCTGTGAGATGAAGGCTTTGATATGCTTGTATTGTTAAAGCTTTCTGTTTTTTCTTGTAGTGATAACTCAGACGAAAATTGCATTGACTTGGTAAATGATTCGCGACATCCTGTCATTTGCATCGAACAACGTCCTGCATACTGCTTGGGACACAGTGTCACAATGGAATGATTATTAAAGACAAAAAGCTTTGTAAGACTTCATTGTTCAAAACAATTATCCCCCCGTACAAGTAAGTATTGTTGTTCAAGAAGCTCCACAAGATGCAATGTTTCTTTGCGCCGCATCACCGACACGAACACTGTGTGCTGAGCCGCTCGGTGCGCACGCACTGAAAACTTAAATTATTCAAGGGTGTTCTGATTCTCAGTCTTTGTTGTGTGGGAGGATAATCCGTCTCCCTGAGCTAACTTGGAGGACTTGATATATATATATATATATATATATATATATATATATATATATATATATATATATATATATATATATATATATATATATATATATATATATATATATATATATATATATATGAGACATACACACACACACACACAGAATTGCACCAAACTGCCTCCTTTCCCTCGCACATTCGCCACTGTCGTCATCGTGTCATTTCGTGACAGCACCTCCCGCCAGTGACCCATGCTTCCGGGAGACTGCGTGAATGAAGACATGTTGCATTGAACCTCACGCGCCACTGACTTGCATATCACGCCCCTCTGTGAACACACGGCACCACCATTTACACTGCTCCGTTTCCTACTATTTCTCTTAGTGGTTCTGCTGCAAGTTGAGAATTGCTCTCTCTCTCTCTCTCTCTCTCTCTCTCTCTCTCTCTCTCTCTCTCCTCTCTCTCTCTCTCTCTCTCTCTCTCTCTCTCTCTCTCTCTCTCATTTGTGAGCCTGGACATGACAACGCACGCTTGTTTGGAGTTGCATGTCGGTCGTGTTATTTGTACCAGTTTATTTGATCGTTGGGACTCAGTTTTTGGGTTCAGCGTGTGTTTGATGAACCCTGTTGTGCCTCGCCTGATGGAGCACCCGCCACATCAACCTCCACACGCGGTACGTAGTTCATGACGTCCCCGTAACGTATTATCATCATTAGCATCATTTATTTATTTATTTATTTATTTATTTGTTTTTTTAATCCTGACCTCGCCTCGCCCGTGCCATGTGAACCCAAACTGCGCGCCCTCATTCCCCGGTCCGTACACACTTCCGAATGTAGGTAATGTCGCCCGCATGGTGTCACGTGTGTAGGCGTCTCCTTAGTGCTTAATTCCCCTTTTTAGCACACTCCTCTCCTCCCGTCTGAGTGGATCAATCTTCGTCATGCAGCGCCGCTCATCCCGCTCCTCTGTCCTACTTCCCGCCCACAGCTCGCGCTGCCGCCCGCACTCCCTGCTTGCAAAAGGCACCCAACTGAACGAAAGATCGATTCGCATGTGTTTGTACGGGAGGAAGGGAGGACCCGCATTCATTGCCTTCCCCGCCCTTATCACTTTTACCTGCGTGCCTGCCCTCGTCCTCCCACCCACTCCCCTCCCCTCCGTGGCTCCAACCCAGTTCCTCCCACCTTCCCTCCACCCCAGCCTCACCTGTTCCAGCCTCCGATACAGGTGTGGTGTGGCGGTGAGAGGCATCTGTTTGTCCTCACCTGCCCTCCCGTCACCCTCCGCACCAAGCCCTGCTGCTCCTCACAACACACCTTTACTACTACTGCTCGCTGCCTCACTGTCACTACTACTACTACTACTACGAATACTACTACGATTAATACTACTACTACGACTAATATTACCGAGACTAATACTACTGATATTGCTACTATTACTGCTACTGCTACTATTACTACCATTACTACTACTGCTGCTATTACTACCATTACTACTACTACATAATAATAATAACAATAATAATAATGATAATAATAGTAATAATAATAATAATAATAATACTATCACTGCTACCACTACTATCACTGCTGCCACTTTACTTTTCCATTTTTATTAATTTTAATTTCTTTTTATCTCCCTTATCTCCTCCTTCATACCCTAAACATCATTATTCTACCTGTTTTCATCCTTTTTTCGTTCCTTGTTTCCTTACTACTATTTTTCCATTCCCTACCACCTCTTCTTCCTTGCCATACACATCGTTATTCTACTCCTTATTTTCTCTCTCTCTCTCTCTCTCTCTCTCTCTCTCTCTCTCTCTCTCTCTCTCTCTCTCTCTCTCTCTCTCTCTCTCTCTCTCTCTCTCTCTCTCTCTCTCCCATTCCTTAACCTCTGTCACCCTCGTCCTCCCCTACTCATTTACCCTTCTCGTTATCACCTTCCTCCTAACCACCACAACCACAGACACCTCTTCGTCTTCCTCGTCGTCCTCCATGGCCTCTCGTCCCTCACCTGTTCTACTCCTCGCCTTTCCCCATCCCTCTCGTCCCGCCGTGTCTTCATCCAGTGTTTTGTTTATATTCGGTCGTCGATATGATCAGTATGTAATGGACGATTGTCATTGCACCACCACCACCACTACCACCACCACCACCACCACCACCACCACCATCACCAGGAGTTGCTGTATATTCTTACCACCACTGTCCCTGTCCTCCTTGCATTTATGAGATTGAGCAACCCACACACACACTAAAACACAAACACACACACGCACACCACCACCACTACTACTACTACTACTACTACTACTACTACTACTACTACTACTACTAATACTACTACTACTATTACGACCACCAGCACCATTTCCCGAATTACTAGAACCAGCCCTCTCCTCTCCCACCCTCACACCACCACCACCACATCCTCCACCAGTGGCCTTCGCTGGAGGGACTTTCCTACCGGATGGACTTCATTTGACGACCTCCATCACATCCTCCACCTCCTACTCGGCAGTATCGTACTCCTCCTCGGCCTTCACCACCACGAACTACCACCACCGCCACGAACTGCCATCATCTGCATCTCCTCACCACCACCACCACCTACTACCGCCATCATGAACGCTATACCACTGACACCTGCACCACTATCACCACCACTACTGCCAGTACCGCCACAAACTTCCTCCCCTTCACCACCACTACTACCATAATCCCTAACCTCTATCACCTTACCACTAGCACCGCTATAACCACCACCACCACCACCACCACCATCATAACTGCTACAGATCATTACTATTATTATAATGTCACCACCACCAACACCGTCATCTTCAACACTACATAGCATTTCCACCTCCTCCACGTGAACTCACCACCCACACTGAAAACCATCCTAATTTTATATAATGGCGTGAGTTATTCATTCTGTTAACCTCATTTTTTCATCTTAATTATGTGTGTGTGTGTGTGTGTGTGTGTGTGTGTGTGTGTGTGTGTGTGTGTGTGTTTGTGTGTGTGTCCTTAGCTACTTTCACTAGTCTCTACCTGTTTGGCTGGAGTCGAGAGAGAGAGAGAGAGAGAGAGAGAGAGAGAGAGAGAGAGAGAGAGAGAGAGAGAGAGAGAGAGAGAGAGAGCCTGCTTGATATTCCACGGCTACAAAGTCTCGTGGTTCAGATAGAGCCTTATTTGTTGTTCGGTGCGTATCCTCGTCTCTAAACTATTCGTCTTGCTTCCACAATGACCTCACTTTGCATCACTTTCCCCGTCTATCCTACATTTTCCCTCGCTACATCACGTTTATTTACATGGACGACACAAGCTTTAAACACAAGATTATATGGTTTGACGTCTGTACCCTCTTGTATTTTTCCTTTAAATATTAATCTACTTTCTTCGTGGCCTCGTTCCTCATCTCTTTACTCACTCACCGCACATTATACTCTTTGTACCCACACAGCTACTATTTGCATGGACTATGTAAGCCCTAACAGTGGATTAGATGTTGTATATTAGCATGCTGTATCACTTTACTATCTTCCTGCTGTCTACACATTCTCGTTCCCTTGTTTACTCGTATGTCGGCTTGAGTGTTTGTCTGCCTGTCCATTTATTACCTGCTCTGCCGTCCGTCAGCCCGTGCTCGCACCCACTACCCAGATCCTCGTAATAATGTCTGAGTTTCCTCCTCGTATTTTATGAAGCAGGTGTACGTGCTTGCTCATCCTTTTTGGTTTTGGTGTCTTGCTGCTTATCTGGTTGTCTGGTTTGTCTGTTTATCAGCATTGGTCCTCTTTTTTTTTTCTTTTTTCTTTTCTTTTTTTCTTTATTTTCTTTCACTGATCATTTATAAGCCAATTTTTTTATTATTATGAATTTGAACGTATCATCAGGCAAATCTTTTCCTTTCTACTTGCAACCAAAAAGAAAAAAATACATCGAGAATAAGTACCACGATTTTTTACATGGCAGTTTTCGAAGACCGTTTTGTTGTATAATACTGGCATTTGTATCCCGATGGTCTGTTCCTTTAAATTTCTAGCTTTTCTGTAAATATGTCTTTTTTTGCGACCATCTCCCACGCTGTAATGTGTGTGTGTTTACTTTAAGCAGGTGCAGTATAGCTATCGGGCGTTGCGGTGCGAAAATTTAAGCACAACAGCGAGGCACAGTACACTAAAATAAAAGCGTTGCCAGGTCCCGGGATACGAAGCGTGTTGTCCTAAAGGTGGAGGGTCGGAAGTGCCGTGCTGGGTGTGGACGGGCGCTGTCTGTCTCTACTTGTATGTTGACGGAAAATACTTTGGTATTGCCTCCTGCGGACTCAATATGGAGCCTACCTCACGTTCCTTTCTTTCATTCTATTCTTTTTTTTTTTTTTCGTAGAAATCGAAACAGCACAGAACCACGAAATCTGGTAAATCAAATTAAAGGGAAAGTACTGCACGCACTTCCTCACAAACGTTCTCCGCCATGACCACCACCTCGCGTGACGCCCGCAGGATGTTATACGTTTCTCGCTTGAACTAACCCCCACTGCTGGGTTTCCTGTGGCATTTAGAGAACCTTTCCAGAGGCCACGTGCAGCCCGCCAGCGTGACATACTCCACTTGGTCTATCTGGTAGTCTTCTTAGTCAACCAGTCTGATCCGTACACGAGGTTGGTCAAGGTACTCATCATTTTTGCAGGATACCAGGTCTTATTATCAATCTGTTACCATATCAAGTCCATGTTCGTCCACTGCATCACCAGTCGTGGCATCAGAAAGTTAGGTATCGTCGGTGGACTGTAACACTTGAGTGTCTTCAGTCTTATGTACTTAACATAACAATCAGGTCATGGTAATCCCTTAGGCTGGAACACTACACTGGTTGTGTATTGTCCATTAGTACTCCGATAGCTTTACAGCAAATCCTCACAAAACCTCTACAAATTCCAGGTTCTTATTGTCACGCCTGTAAATTGTTAAAAGTCGATGCTCTGAACCAGTGGAGCAAGCCGAACGTGTAAATACAGACAGGCTGCGAGAAAACAGTCCTCACATGAGTATAACCATAAACTCTGCCTCATGAGTAATGTAGTGCAGTAATTGAAAATGAAATGGCACTAATTCAGTCAATGCCTGTGTTACCAATATCACTGTAAATGAAAGTGAAGGAGATCTAAGTATACCTAGGGGGCGATTCTGATTTTGCTCAAACACACTCGCACAGTGTTTAGCAGATCACTTTTTTGCGTCCATACAGTATTTGTGCTTGAGGCGCTGAAGTCATTCTTGATGAAAATGTGGAATGAATTATTAATCAATCCATTCTGTCGTTAGACTCCGATATATTAATATTAAAAAGATGAGAAGATGGAACTGATTCGTGAAACCAACAGCCATTGCAAACTGTCAACTGACCGCCATTAATAAGAGCAGGGATTCATGAAGTAGGTAATGTTCACAATAATTTGTCCTTTTCTCAGTTGCCTCAGAAATATACCCCCCTATTTTTCATTTCCTGTAATACTTAAATCAAACTATTCTCCACGAAAGATCAAACTGATTACTGATTTATTTAAGGTGTAAGAAAATAGATATAATACTACGTGTTGTGAAAGCTATCTTCTGCTAGTACCTACCTGGTTATAAATTGGCTTTGAGTGAGCTAATGGAAGCCAAGTGACAAAACAAAAGACATGAATACACACGTAGAGCGGCCACTTAGTAATCACCAGCAGAGGAGGCGATCATGTGTGACGCACGTGTATTGCATCAGCAGAACTACATGACGTACGGAGACGTTGGCTTCTTTACTGAATGTCCTCCAGTGCAAGTTTGTCACTCAGCTGGTCGTACTGTACGTTAGAGAGAGAAAAAAATCCCACAAGCGACGATCTTTCACGTGACTTTTTTTTTTCTTTTCTCTTTGTCTAAGGTTTCTCGATGGTGTAAGTCACTCGGGCTTCATGCGAAGCGTTGACAACTGCCGCAGAATCACGTGCGTTTGTTTACATCATGCAGTGCCACAAAAGTTGTCCCAGCTGTTGCACTGCAGTCCTCTCACAATTATATAGTAAAGTAGTATGTACTGATTTCTCATTCCGTAAATATTTACAATAATATTTTAGCATTTATCTTTGCTACATCTCTGAATAGATTCCAAATATTACTTCATTACATTGGAACAAAATTTTAAGAAATACCAGTGTAATATGTAGTCAAATAATGAATTCAGATGCCAGTAACAAACCCGTACAATTGTCATTCTCGAAGAAAAGATAACGTTAAACATTTTCTTGGAAATTTTCATAAATGGAAGCTAAGAACAAGAAAAGTAAATCCTATGATAGTAATGTGCACTGAACTGACGACGGAGATGAAAAATAGGGCACATCTACTTTAAAATATCAATGGTGGGGGTCGAAAATAAGGAAGGTAGTTTATTGTGCACTTGACCGACAGCCTCGAATTAGAACATTTTCCACACGGAGGCCGAGATCTACGGAAGCGCGTCCACAGCGTCCACATACATATCTGACCACCAGAATAAGTGAGGGTGTGAACGAGGAAGAGTCCAGCGTAATCATTCAGGGTCGAAGCTGAATATTCATCTTATTAGAATTCAAGAGACTAAAGCAGCAGGTTCTGTCCACATCAAGGCTCTGCGCTCGTCGGCGGTGTGAACAGCAGGAAGGTGGCGGTGGTTTAGGAGCCAGAGAACGTCCTGCAGATTAGTTAATATTCTTACGTATTTTTTTCTTTTTTTATGATTGCGTTATCCCAACAGATAGGAAGAGGTGACTCTAGCACCCTCGCTATCAGGAAAGACAGGAAACGGTTATCATACAGCATTACAAGCAACCGTCTCTCTCTCTCTCTCGCTCTCTCTCTCTCTCTCTCTCTCTCTCTCTCTCTCTCTCTCTCTCTCTCTCTCTCTCTCTCTCTCTCTCTCTGCCATTAAGTTAGAATAATAAGAATCCATGCCATGCAAGAATCATAAGGTCTCCTGGTCTGCCGTTTACCTATGTAATTTTGTGCATTCCTGTTTTATATTGCGTATCAAGGCATTTCTTTGTGGATTAAATAGCAACTGAATTTTTTTTTTTTTTTTGTAAGACGTATTTTTTCTGTCAAAGTACAACTATATTATCTTCTCTGTTGTCTTCTGTCAGTAATACGAAGTGTCCAAAAAAGGCTTACTTAATATTGTTATTATGATATCGCTGTATTCATGGTTTGGCACTAGTATTCATCATCCCTTCCCTTCCCTTCTCTTCCTCCCTTTCCGTCCTCCCTTCCCTTCCGTGTTCATAGTTTTGCACTTACATTCATCATCCCTTCCCTTCCCTTGCCTTCAACATTATTTATAAGGCAGAATCGTGTACTACCACCGATGTATTATTGTTATGGCCGTAAATATGCACCTCCGTCAAAAGAAGCAAGTTTTATCGTAAGGCGCAGCAGTATAACATGTCATACGCCCTCCTTTTCTTTCCTTCCTTCCTATTCCCTCAGTCTTCTTTCCTCCCTATCTACCTTCCTTCCTTGCTTCCTTTCTTCTTGCTCCCCTTCCTCTTCCTCATGCTCCTCCTTTTCCTCTCATTTCTCCTCGTACTTTTCCCCCTCCTAATCTTCTTTTTTCTCCTTCACTTGGGCTTTCGTTTTTTTTTTTTTTAAAGTTTCAACTGATTTGTCTTTACTTTCCTCCTCCTCCTCCTCCTCCTCCTCCTCCTCCTCCTCCTCTTCCTCCTCCCCGATCTCCTACTTTCCTTTCCTTACTCTTTTCCTACAATTCCCTTCTTCCTTCCCAAGTGTTTGTGCCCATTCCCGCGCCTCCATTCATAGCCGCGCGCTTTCTTAGAGTATCGATCACCTGGGACTTGGCGGCACCTGTGCAAAAAGATCCCTTCCCCTTCAGAGGCCTCGACCTTCCGCCCCGCCGGCCCGTGAGTGGATGCGGACCAAAGGATCTCCGCTTCTTGTGTGTGTGCCTGATGGGAGAGGAATAAACGGCGTGATTGCTCTCGTGATACGGGGCGAGTTGAAGAAAGAAAGCAGGTGAAAGGAGAGAGTGGAGTATGTACTTGAGAGAGAGAGAGAGAGAGAGAGAGAGAGAGAGAGAGAGAGAGAGAGAGAGAGAGGGAGGGAGGAGGTAAGGAGCGAGAGTGGAGTGGCTGGCCATGACGGAGGCGAATAACTTGACCGATTTCCTAAGTGGAGGAGGAAGTTGTTATCAGGATATTGTTATCGTGAAGACAAGCCCGCAGTGATGCGTCACACTTGGACACTTTTACTGAGAACGACCAAGCGAGCAAAATTAGTCTTGCGAGGACGAGTTCAGCGAGATCTCCATCTTCAGAATTCCTAGCGAAGACTGTCTCACAGCCCGCCTGGTGTGCCTGCAGTAACATTAGTTTTCTTCGGAAAACCACATTGAAAATTATTTCATCTTCGAATTGTATAGAAGCAGTGAATGGTGGTTTCCATTTCTCTTTGAATGTATCTTTTGCAAGAATGTATATTGGATTGAATTATGTTTGTTGCTTTTCTATTATCAACATGCATTGTAATTTTATTGCTGTATCTGATATTGTATAGAAGCAGTGAATGGTGGTTTCCATTTCTCTTTGAATGTATCTTTTGCAAGAATGTATATTGGATTGAATTATGTTTGTTGCTTTTCTATTATCAACATGCATTGTAATTTTATTGCTGTATCTGATACCATGTACCGTAAAGTGTACTGTACAAGTATTTTTTTTATTTTTATTTTTTACATAAAATAATAATTCATGAGCACTAAAATTAGATATCTTTGTACTGAATTGAGTTCATGTACTCGGAGCACGTGTGTAATGGTGCAAGTGTGTCGCTGGTGCTTGACGTCTGAGAAGAGACTGATAAATAGGACACTGTGTGTGTGTGTGTGTGTGTGTTTGTGTGTGTGTGTGTGTGTGTGTGTGTGTGTGTGTGTGTGCGCGCGCGCTCGCCCGCGGTAGAATGAATGATGATTCGTCTCCCTTGGTGTGAACGGAACCGGCAGTGGCGTCTCATCATTAGCACTTCTCCCAGACGCGTCCTTCGTCACCAACTTCTTTATAACAAATAACCTGTTTGAGCTTCACAGTACAAGGTGTTCCTCCACAATGAATACCACTTCGCCCAAATACAGGGAACAGCATGCAATAAAACATTGGGTTGTCGATCATTAGAATCACATACTGGTATAAGCTGTTATATTACTGTTATAGCGTAGAGGCAAATTGTACCTTGAAGCAATAAAAGTTTGGGGGTTTTGGTGTGTGGGTGTCGACTCTCTCAAATTGAGTCATTCTTTTTTTTTTTGTGTGTGTGTGTGTATGTGTGTGTGTGTGTGTATTTTCAAATAAGTTTCAACAGCGTCGCAGATTAGTGGTGGTGTCTGCAGTGTGGTGGTAATGGTCGTGTCCCTGTCTGCATCAACACGCTAAGCTTCTTTTCCTTCCTCTCCTCACGTACACGCGGCTGACATTGATGCTGCTGCTGCTGTTGTCCTCCTCCTCCTCCTCCTCTTCCTCCTCCTCAGTGATGTGACGAAAGAAAAAAAATATATAATAAAAACCAGCATCGCACGTGGAAACCCGAACGGAGCAAGCACCCAGAAAAAAAATGTAATCCAACTCTTGCCGCTCCCTTTTGTTTTAGGCCTCATGAAAGGGAGTACGTTGTCCTTGCAGGATTTTTTTTCGTACAAAGGATCAAAGGGGTCTTTTATACTCATCATTCAGTAAAGGATGAGCAGAAGAGAAGTAGAGAGAGGGTAACGAGTGCAAAACAGACGAGAACGGGAAGACGAGGCTTTGTGTGTGTGTGTGTGAGAGAGAGAGAGAGAGAGAGAGAGAGAGAGAGAGAGAGAGAGAGAGAGAGAGAGAGAGAGAGAGTCATAAATCTACACAAGTCTAGTCATTTATTTGCGAGGTGAACACTAACAGGAAGGGACGAGTAGGCAGGGGAGCATCAACAAGAGCAAGGTGTGGCCGCCCTTTGTGTGTGTGTGTGTGTGTGTGTGTGTGTGTAAACAGCCCCGACAGGTCGTCTTCCTTCACGCTCTGCTCCCCGCCAGGACTCGGGTTGTGCTAGGTCGTGAGCAGGGAGAGGAGGGAGAGGAGGGAGGTCAGGTCAGGTGACTCAGAGATATATAAACGCGCTAGCATTTGTTTATCTGTACGTACTTAAGCAGTATTGTTTAGCATGCTGTTTTCTTCTTTCTTTATCAGTGTTTATTTATCATTTGTTATTTTGTGTACTTTTTTATGTTGCTGTTTGTTGCTGCTGTTGTTGTTCTTGCTG
Organism: Scylla paramamosain; assembly: GCF_035594125.1. NCBI lineage: Eukaryota > Metazoa > Arthropoda > Malacostraca > Decapoda > Portunidae > Scylla > Scylla paramamosain. The sequence continues at coordinate 22,765,998 of NC_087154.1, forward strand.
TTGTTGTCGCTGTTATTATAAGTAGTATTAGTCTTATTTCATCATCATCATCATTATCATCATCATCATCATTCTCCACCATCTCTTCGGTGCAGTGACTACTGTGCCTGGGTACAAATCCGCGGGGCCCGGTTCGAATCCAGGCAGGGGCAGCCCGGGCACAGGTCACCCAGCTATTCACCCTTCCTCCGGTCATTCCTCCGGTCGATATATTGGTAGCTGGGAAAACCTGGGAAAGGTACACTATGAAAATTGATGTCACGGGTGCCACTTGTCCCGGGGTAAGGGATTTCCACCACAGATTCAGAGGCCAATGAAACGGAGGCGAGCGCTGAGACCACGCGCAGTTATGCCCTATGCACCCAACTTTATCTTTACTTATTAGTTATATGTAACTGTCCGATTTTTTGTTTATATGTAACTGTCCTATTTTTTGTATCTTTTTTTTTTTTTTTTTTTTTTTTGCAGATTTTCTGTTGTATTTCCTTATTATTCCCACGTACTTTTCAATTTGTTCATTTCTGTACACTTTCTTTTAGCGATACTGCTAGCGATATATACTGTTAGTTGTAATCTCTGCCTAAGTTTGCATTTTCGTTATCATCTTAGTTATGGTTTGTTTAATATTTCTACGTCCTTGTACCATTTCAATAAAGTACTCGAGGTACACTTTTGCTGAGTGTTTTACGGCAGTGAGACAGTCGCGTATCCTTGGCAGTGATTCCCTAATGAGCAAACTGTAGACAGGACAACTCCGCTGCCAACTCGGATCAGCGAGAAATAATCAGTTTATTGAAATATTGGCGGTGCAACAGATCTTGTCTTGTCACGATGAATATCGTTAACAGATCTAGAGGCCAGACGGACACGAGGTCAGTGGTAAAGCCGCGCCAACACTCGTCACAGTATCCTACCCAGTACTGCTCGGATTTTTTGGTTTTTCCAAGTTTCATGTATTTTTTGGGATTTTTTATGCCCACGGAAGCCTTGCCATTTTGAGTTCAAGTGATGTGCTGTGTTGAGATAAGG